>NW_028277125.1:49399772-49551287 GCF_059951505.1 Python bivittatus | reverse complement strand
TCTCCTTGCTGATGAGGAAAGGAAGAATCATGGCTTAATTCCCTTATCCTTTGCTAGCAGAGGTCCTGAAAATCACTGGTAGTTTGTGTTTGTGTTTAGGTACCTACAGTATGTGTGTACCTGAATGTGTGCATGAGGGATGTAGTCTGTAAGTCCCATGGAGGCTGTGTGTATCTATGTCTCTGTATATGTGTACCTGATGGGAAAGGTGTTTGCCTGTGTATGTTTATTTTCATGTATTTAATATATTATTATTATATCCAAAATATATTAGATTATTATATCCAAAAGCCTGACAGAATATCTGGCAGGTAGCACTTAAAAAAATTATTTATTATTTAATCACATTTGTATAGCTGCCCACTTCACATAGTGACTCTGGTTGGCATACATAATAACCATCATCGATATATACACATTAAAACAACCATTTTAAATTTAAAAAATAAAAACAAGATTAAACTTGAGCCTGCAAAAGGCTGTGTTCCCTGATCTACAGGGTAATTAAAAGGTCCAGATGGAATTTTGAAGCCCAAAAGACCTCTGATTGTTGGCTCAATCAGAAATTCATTAGGCAAAAACAAGCAAACAAATGAACAAACACAAATCTGTGTAAATCTGTCGAACTATTTTAATATACATAGAGAGGCTTGTGCTCTATTTAGCCTTCTGAAAATTTGCTTTGATTTCTGCCTTTATATATTCTACATACCAACATGACTAGTTATATAGTATATAAAAACAGAATTAGCTATGGGATTAGTTAAAATGTGCTGTTGTTATTATTTTGATTCAGTCTTACTTCCTCATAATGACATCCATAATACTTTCTCCACTATTTTTTTTTCTCAGAACAAATAATCCTATGAGCACAGTGACTATATTTTCTTTGAGAAAATAAAGGACAAACCTGAAAAAGAGGCAAATCTGAAAGAGGTTCATAAAGATAAAATAAGTAATTGTTTATGTTTATAATTTTGCATTACAAAGGAAAATTGAAGAGCAAAACCAAGAAAATAAATAATTACATTAAATAAATCTAAAGGACAGCTTTCTGAAATAAAGGACTGTCCTTTATAATAGAGGATATGTGGTCACTGTGCCTATGTTGGATAAAAAGAGAGTGACTGGCCTAGAGTCTCCTTGGGAGTTCCATGGCTGAGGGTGGAGTCTAGTCCTAGTCTAACACAGTAATCGCTTTGGTACCCCACGTGCCAAATGACATTAGAAATTAATATGGTTCTGACTTACAACTGGTGTTAAAATCAGGGTTCAGCCCAAGACCAAGAAATAATTAAAGGGAATAAATCTGAGTAAATTTGAGGGAATGCAGTATATTTTTGTCTCACCTGAATCAGATTGATTCTTTCAGAATTTCATGACTTGCAGGTCAGCGAGTAGGTACTGCATACTCAACTTATCAATTAAATGCCATACAATTCCACCACAAAGCTTTCTGCAAGTCTTGCAGTATGCTCTTGCATAACATGATTTGCTGGGTTCCAGAATGCTATCATTATAGAAGTCATCAACCTGAACTGCTTTCCCTGTATGACATCAAATGGAAATTCAGCCACATTGTGAATGTGCTGATTCCTGCACAATTCCTAGAGTGTTTCTCATCCAAATATTTATTTAGTGGCACAGACGTTCAAATCATCAGTCTGTACAGTAACTTTCCTTTATGCCTGCTTTACAACTGTAGCCATGAGAAAAAAATTGGATATTAAATTATTCATAATATCTAGCCTGTGGTTGAGGTGTGGGAAAAGAGAAGGAAAAGACACCTGTACGTTAAAAAAGAAAGAACGTTGGGATGCAATAACACATTTTAACCAGATACTAATTAGATTTGCCAAATCTTTGGGATTGCAATCCTATTTTTAAATCCAGCGATCAATGTTTTTCCCACCTCATTACTCATATGATGTTGTCCTATCCACTCAGTTATATGCAAATAGCTTCCATTAACTTTACCAGGACTTCTACATGATTAAGTAAAATTGGATTACATGCAAAGAGATAAATCTTTAACTAGTGCATTGATGTAGATCTTTTGTCTCATCTTTTAAGAGTTGGGGTATATACACACACGCACACACACACACACACATACACTCCAACAACATGACCAAAAGGCTATGTTGTATATAATGGCCTAGTGCGAATAGACCTTTAGCAGGAATTCATATCTGTGCTCTGAAACATGAACATTTATTGGCTACATTCCCAAAGGGCTTGTTAAGGGATTAGTTACATTTTACCACATAGCATGTCTTTATCATAAACAAATGAAGCTCTGGAATTCAAGTTCAAGAAATAAACTCAAATGAAATGCAATTTAACCACTCTTTGGGGATAAAGACTTAAATGGGGAAGAATGAACAATTGATAGCCTATTAAGACTTGTAATTTTCCACCTTGAATTATTGACAACCTGTGACATTACTCCCCTACAAATTACAGTCTATAAACAGCTTGGAAAATATGACCTTTGCAATACAATTGGTCTCCAGATGATTCTAAGCTTATTTTCAAGCAGCTGTCATGGACTTATTTTCATGGTGGTTGAATAGGTGTGAGAATGCAAGTTAGCAGAAACATTATATTCTCAGACTAAAGAAACCTGAAAAACTGATGGGTTATGGGTAATCTGACTTTTTAAACAACCCCAACAACAGCAAAAAAGATTTAGAATGAGAGAAGCGAAAGGTATTTTTTCCCCCACTAATTGATTAGCAGTCATGGAACAAACAGAACTAATTAGCTAGAGTTTGTTGACTTAGCACTTTTAGAAGAAGTCAGGGAAAAAGTGCATTCATAAACTGATTGTGTGTGGATTTCCTTTTTCAAGGAAGACTAGGCAAACTGGAAGCTTTTGTTTCTGTGAACATGGTGTACATTTCAGCCTTCCTCTTTGATTTATATGTTTTATATGAGATAGTTTAAGGATGATGGGTTAAATTTTACCCACAGGCAATTGTGGAGAGATCAGCTACACCGTGAATGCTCTGTTTAGCCACTGCATTTGTTTGTTGGATTTATATCCCACCTGTAGGAATTCAAGGCAGTGTATGTAGCACTTCTTCCTCCATTTTTCCCTTACAATAATCCTATGAGGTACCTTAGGCTAGGAGAGAGTGACTAGTTAAAGCCACTAGTCCAACATCTTAATGACAACACGCAAGTTATAGTTGCACTTTGCAAGAATAGTGGGAATTTTCGGGCTCCTGACAGGTATTTCTATATCACATATTATTGCTATATATGCCCCTTCCCAAATATAAGTTTGATGTCCCCAGTCTTTTATTTGCCTCAATTTAGAGAACAACAAAACAAAACCAAAATCAAGAAACGTCTATCTGTCTGGAGGACAAGATATTTATTTTCTGGAAGACTAAAGCTTTGTTATAATAATAGCCTCATAACGTGTAAAGCAGTAATTATTATTATGATTTGCAAAATTCAGAAATGTGTTCCTAAAAATGTTAGTTGATAAGTTTTCTTTGTCATCCTGGTGCCAGTCAGTTACTGAAGTTCAATCCACTACCTTTATCTCTGCTGCAATTTGCCTTGTGACCATACTGCTCAATTCAATAATTCTGTCAAGTGGTATCTTTTTCCTCTTGACAAGGAGCCAAGCAGTGATTTATTGCTTGAATGAACATTCCTTTCAAGAAAGCCATTTGTTTAAACATCAGCAAAGCACAAAATTAATTATTCATTGCATGCTAATTTTCCCAAGTTTATGTGCTTTAGAATAAGACTGCCAGGTATAATATATATAAAAATATTAATCGTAGCTTGTGATTATGAAAACTTACATTTTGTATTTAATTACTTCTCTTGCCTGCCAAAATGATTTAGTTTCCAAGGAAGGGCTTTTGCTCTAACCTTTCCTTCTCCTATTACAATATTTTCTCATGTTGCTTTGGAAAGTAGCTTAAAAAACGATCACTTCATATTGCTCCAAATCTATCTATATGGCAGGGGTTTATAGGAGCTATTGAAATTGTTGGGAAGTTATTGGGAGCCACAATGATAAATAAAAACTGCTGGAAAAAGTCTAGTAAATAAGTGTTAGTGTGGGCGAGTATGTGGCAGGCATTTATATACAAAGGAGATTTGTCATGTAATCTCAGGATTTTAGAATACTTCCTCATTTAGATTTTTAAACAGGTTGTTTGAGGTGTGCTGTTTTTCCAAGTTATAGGATTTTAGGAGAATGAAAACACTGTCAATGTGAATAATAAATCATTATTGTTGGACTATTTTATATGG
Organism: Python bivittatus; assembly: GCF_059951505.1. NCBI lineage: Eukaryota > Metazoa > Chordata > Lepidosauria > Squamata > Pythonidae > Python > Python bivittatus. The sequence continues at coordinate 49,547,006 of NW_028277125.1, read as the reverse complement.
GGCATTGCAGTATATAAATGCATTCTCCACAAGAAAAACATAATAATACTATTTTTCTTCCATGAAAACTGTATTTCCTAAAAACTTCATGTTTGATTTGGTCTTAAATTTTATTACTGTGTGATATTTCTGTTCATCCCATAAAAAAAATTCTGCAGAATCTACAGACACACACACACACACACACACACATGAATATGACCCAGAAGCTCCTCACAATATACAGAGGTTTCCACTCCAAGTCCAACACCCATAGCTTGTACACCAGCTGCAAAGAGGGCAGGCAGGGTCTGATGAGTGTCAAAGCCACTGTCCTGGACAAAACCCGGAGCGTCCAGGAGTACATCAGTAAGATGGCTCCCAAAGATGAGCTGTTGAGTGAATGCCTGAGTCAGCAGCAGACATGGGAGGAAGTTCAAGTGGAAGTAGTACCATGGCAAGACAAGCCCCTGCATGGGATTTACCATCGACAGATAGCTGAGGTGGCTGACATTGTGAAATCCTATCAGTGGCTGGAAAGGGCCGGACTAAAAGACAGCACTGAGGCACTGATCATAGCAGCACAAGAACAGGCACTGAGCACCAGATCCATCGAAGCAGGGGTCTACCACACTAGACAGGACCCAAGGTGCAGATTGTGCAAAGAGGCCTCAGAGACAGTTCAACACATAGTAGCAAGGTGTAAGATGCAGGCAGGAACAGCATACACTGAACAACACAACAAAGTTGCTGGTATTGTGTATAGGAACATCTGCACAGTGTATGGGCTAGACCGCCTCAAGTCCAAATGGGAGATTCCACAGAAAATTGTGGAGCATAACAGGGCTAAGATCCTATGGGACTTCCAGATCCAGACAGGCAGGTACTGGCCAATCAACCAGACATCGTGGTAGTAGACAAAGACCAGAAGACAGCGGTAGTGATAGATGTAGCAGTGCCAGGTGACAGCAACATCAGGAAGAAGGAGCATGAGAAGCTGGAGAAGTACCAGGGCCTGAAGGAGGAACTAGAGATGATGTGAAAAGTAAAGGCCAATGTGGTCCCAATGGTGGTAGGAGCACTCGGGGCCATGACTCCTAAGCTGGGAGAGTGGCTCCAACAGATCCCAGGAACAACATCAGAGCTCTCTGTCCAGAAGAGTGCAGTGCTAGGAACAGCCAAGATACTGCGCAGAACTCCCAGGCCTCTGGTAGAAGATTGAGGAAGACACATACCACCCATAGCGGTGAGAAGGAATTTTTTTTATATATAAATTTATTAAAATTAATATGAAATTAGGATACATTAAAAGAATAAAGAATACATGTTGATTTTAAGGCAACTTAAAACACTATTGTAAAAAGGAATATCTCTGCTTAAAAAAGGCCTGTACATTTTCTCCACTTTTTCACAAATGTTGTGCTAAGTCATGGTTTGTAATCTATGATTTATTGAATAAGCTATAACTGGGTTCACAGTATACTCTAAATCATGCTTTATAGGCCACAATGCTGGCTTTGCACAGCATGCTAAATTAAAAATGAACAAAATGCAATTTGGCTTATTGCAATATATGAACTCATAAAGTAAATGCCATTTTATGTATGAAAAAGAAATGGTAATCTGTTCTGATGAGCACTGTGTTTTTCAGAAATTAATTATTTGTTTACTTATTGGAAGAATTATTCATATATATATATATAGGTAACTTTTGTTTGAATGTTACTTTACCTGGTTACGGCTGATCACTATATTTATTTTCTTGTCTCAGAGGCTAGTAGTTTACTCTCATAGTGTGATAAATCAAGCACTATGCATTTTAATGTGGCAGTCATCTAGTCAATACAATGTGATTGTTTCTTTAATTATTCATTAATAATAGTCCATCTTGATGACAAATGTCCAATCCAGAACATAGAAAATTCTCACTCTAAAGTGTGATATCTTCAGTCCTGTCTTGAGGGTCTATGGGTAATTTTATTTAATTTTCTAGTATTTACAGTAAAGAGGAGATAACAGAAACTCATGAGAAAGACAGGCAGAAGTGAACTCTGCCATAACCCAGCCTATGCTGCGTTGATCAGAATCTGGAAAGTGGGTGAACAATGTGATCTTCTATAATGGTGGCTGTTATAAGGTCCCTTGCTTGGAGATATGTGAAATCCATCTGAATCCCAAAGCTGAAAACTGAAAGAACTAATCAATCACTTGTTACTTGTTACTATTTGATTAAGCTGCTCCTGAAAAAAAATCTCTCCTACCTATCACTTACACATGTACCTCTACAAAATGTAGCAATAAAAGATGTTTGCAAGATATTTCGCTTCTTATTGTACTAGGAAAAAAGATTAGTGACACTGAAAATAGCAAAATATTGTTTTGAACAATACAGAAACAAGTTTTAATTTCTTTTGCATTAGGATAGTGCTATCAGATTAAAAAAAGAAGACATATTTGAATGTAATGAACATTCATATGCCTGGATATTCATTATAGAACAGTAATTTGCATGTTGAGAGTCAGTTAGGTGCAGTGGTTTAAGGCACTAGGCTAGAAACTGGGAGATCTGTGAGTTCTAGTCCCGCTTCAGGCATGAAGCCAGCTGGGTGAACTTGGGCCAGTCACTCTCTCTCAGGGTGAGAAAGGAAACAATGGCAAGCCACTTCCAAAAACCTTGTGAAGAAAACTGCAGGGACATGTTCAGGCACACACAAAGACATAAAGTGCATGCTATTCTGGGTAAGTTTTAGTCACTGGCCCCTACAATATCAGGGTTTGGTTGGGTTTTACTATTTCTTGCTTTCTGTCAATAATGCATAATATGCTATTCTTCATTCTTTTAATAAGAATGATATGCTAAAGCACCATATAAATTACCTCCAATAAACTATTTTTGTATATAATTTTTATTAAGAATTTTGATTATAATAGTAAGAACTAATACAAACTAAACTTAAAAGAGAAAAGAGAATAGAAAAAAGAAAAGAGAGTAGAAAGAATAAAACGTGCAAGAAAAAAGAAAGAAAAAAGAACAAGAAAGAATATAATAAAGAAAAAGAAAAGAAACATATAAAGAAGTGACTTCCAACATTCATTATAAGTATAGACACATTTAGTAACTCTTCACCCCCTATAAGGTTACAAACAGACCTCTTTATCCCATACCTGTCCCTTATCTATAAGCAAATCTGTAAAACATCAACTTTTCAATCCTGGTGTCAGCAAAGAGTCCATAAAAAGTTTCCAGAACTTTGCAATAATGTCTTATTTTAACCTTGATCAAATAAACCAACTTTAAATTCCTTCCTTTTATGAATAGTCTTTAATCTTTAGTTCATTCATATATTGTTGTAGGATTTGATTTCTCTTCAATTCTTTATCCCATTGCAGAGACTTTTTCAAGGTTTTAACAAGCCTCTTTTGTAGATCCAGTAAGAAAACATTTTCCAGGTCATTCTCTTCATTGTGTCATTTGTATGCCCCCTTTAATTTTTAAAACTTTAGCCAGTTTCTTTTGTATATCTAATAAAATGTCATTCTCTTGGCCTGTCATTTGTAGCTCCACTTTCAGTACTTTCTCTGTCTTATCACACAAAATTTGCTCCACATCTGTCATTCACTCATTAACAAGTTTTGGACATAGTCTATCACAGTCAGACATCATTACTGACATTGTTGACATTGTAACTACTAATTTCTGGCTCCATTCTTCAAAAATCTCCTTTAATATTTCCAGTGTCCCAGTAATAACCTACACCAAATGCAACCTGCATTTTTTTTCTTCTACTTGGAATCTTTAGTGCCCTCTAGTGTCCAGTTTCTAAATCATAAAGTCACTTATCTTAGTATGATATATAATAACCTAAATAAAAAATAAACCTGGTTCCCACAATAAGCTATTTATTTTTTATAGTTAATTCCAAAATCTTACAGTAAAAGTCAATATTTCAAATTTAACTGAACCCTTAATCCATTTATAACTTTCTTAGATAAAAATCTTATTTAGCTTTTTGCTATTTAATTAAAATTCTTTAAGTTCTTAAGCTTATAATTCATTTTTGTTTTGTTTAAAGTTGAAGCTAAACTCACCCACTGACCTTCAAACTTGTCATTCTGAAGGTCTCTAATAGTGATAAGATGGTTAATAGGCAATTTCCAAAAGTGATTAGAAAGTGAGGTTTGCGAACTTAACGTCTTTTAAAAGGCTCTGCCTTGGTGGCAAGCAAGACGGCTAATCCCTTCATGTCCTAGCACTCAAACTTGTGGAAGACCACTGTCCTGTATTCTCCTCATAAGGAGCAGCTGTCTGGAGCACAATCTTATGTCCTCTCCTTGTCCACAGACATTCTGAAGAACCAGTCTACTCACCAGTTCCTTGGTCTTTGCCACGGTCATCGTCTCCACTTTTGTGGAGATGTCTTCAGTTCGCCATGCCTCCCCCAGAAATCCAATAAATTATTCTTTTAAATTAAAAAAAAAAAACTTCAGTCCTTTTCTATTCCTCCTGCAGCATCAGAATCTTTTCACTTTAGCAGCACAACTGAACCCAGAGCACCAGATGCTAGGATTTCACATCTGCCGTAACGTAGGTCCTATGGTGGTAGCAGTTCTCAAGGATGCTTCACCCCCATGAGCTTAACCAGTTATGTTGGACAAGTTTCATTAAAACACAGGAACATTTGAATGAGATCCTTGGCAGGTGTATGCCTAATCCTTGCCTGTTTTGGGAAACTGGAACTTAATCCTTCATGGGAGAGAGGCTTATACTTCTACCCAACAATCTTAAGTCTTCTATCCAATAAATGGTGGTTAAATAACCACCATTTAAAGAAAGACAAGCTTTCTTATCACATCTATTTAATCAATATTCAATTCTGTCAAATGTTAAGGTATTAGTGGATGATCACATATGGAAGCATTTTGCGCACATTTGGCAACACGTGTACTGCTTATTAATATCTTTCCAGGCATAATTGACTGAGCTGGTGAATACACTTCAGTGCCTGAATGGCTTAGGTCCATCCTGACTGCAGCAGTGGGAGATTAGCTCTTTATACTAGTTAGGACTAAGGTTATTTATTTCTTTTAAATGTCTTTGTAATACTCATAGTTAATGAAAAGAATTAAGCAATTAACATGTTAATTGAAAGCAGAAAAAGATAAGGATAAAAAGGTACAAAATCATGAAGTCAGCATAAAACTATCAGCAGGATTGAAATTGATACCATATTTATGCATGGCACCAAATGTATAGTAAAGACAGACTACCTGATATCACTTCTGTTATTGCTTTTTATATTTCAATGGCCTGCTCACCCTCAGTGGCTACACCCACTGGTGAAGGTGGAAGTTTTCCCACGTGATGTCTCTCATGAGCCTTGGCTGCTGCTGACTGAATAGTACAGACTCCTAGAAACTGGGGTATTTTTCTTGTTTGGGGAGCACCTGGGACACCTTTTCCAAATCCAGGACTGTCCCAGAGAATCATTTTGTCCCATTTGTGTATGTATATATACTTGTGTGAAAAATCCAGTATAACTTTATTTATTGAATTTGTTTATTTTATTAATCAAATTTATATGCTGCCTGTCTTACTGTATAAGTTGTCAGGTTCGGTCAGCACGGGGCTTCAGGGAAGCTCGCAGCCAGACCACGCGGAATCCACCGGCGGTAGCTAGCGGGGAAAAGAGGAACTGAAAGCGCCGCTAATTAACGGGCCACCTGCGCCCAGCCAAACAGGAAAACCGCAGCGGAAGCTTTTAACTATAAACTGATAACGGCGCGAGCCAACAATGAACGGGGCCGCAGGCAGCGAAACAAGATCGCAACGCAGCACAGAACCCTCGGGCTTGCACGTAACGGGGAGGGACCAACCCAGCCGGAGGGGAACTGGCAATCAAGGACAATGGACCCTGACCAAACCTGCCATCATGGACAATCAAGGGGGATTATTGGGGGGCCGATAATCCGCAGCAGCAACGTGATCGCGGGGTGGGAAAAAAGCGCGGGAAGGGGGGAATATAACAAGTGATGCAATTGTACCAAGCCAGTCCTGGCTTTGCTTGTGACTACTACGTTACGCATGAGTAAACCTTCTTTGTGAACCACACGTGTCACGAGAGTTTCTCTGTCGAACAGGGCAAACCTTACATAAGTGACTCTAGACAGCTTACAAGTAAAAAAAAAAAAACCCATTAAAATGATAAAAGCCTTTACAAAAATATACAAAATTAAAAGACAGAGACAGCATCCTCAAATCATCAACCACCCCAGTGCTGCAAGCCCCCATTGGATCCCCATGTGAGTTAGCAGAGTGAGGTCTTAATGCTTAAATTCATAAACCATATTTAATATGGTTCAAAATAACTTGTTGATATTCCATCATTATAAAGCTACATGTTAAGGATGGGTTACTGTGTGAGACATTATCAGACAGCCTGCTTTCTCCAGTGATCTTTTCTTCTTCCTTTTGTTATTTTCTTCATCCTATCACTAGTTTGTGTTGATTAGGAAAATAATAAAAGTTGGAAGTGGGATGGGTGGGGGTTGGAAACAAAGGCAAAAAGGGCCATGCATTTATTTTCATTTCATTACAACATTTCTTTCCAGCCCATATTCTGACATTTAGAATAATGCAGTATGCATGTCTTTGTTCATCAGCATCTTCTGGTTTTTCTAGCAACAGTTGAAAAGGGGGAAAAATAAATATAAACTACCTTTTATCATTTAAACAACACAGCATGAAAACAAAAAGAAATATTAAATGAAATGGGTTTACCTAGATTTTAGACCAACACACAAAATAAGAGCTTTGCCACATGAATATTCAATTTGCAGCTACTTTGTAAATTTCTCTTCAAATCAAAAATAGCTAATTTGTGTTGGATAAATAAGTCAAAGAAAACAGAGGTTCTAGGGCTGTAATAGTAAAAAAGAGATATTATGAAATAAAGAGAATACACTAAAATGAGAGGTGAAAAATTACATGACAGTTGTTGAAATGAGGTTATAATTACAAAAGAAAAGAAAAAAAAAGACCAAGATTAATGGTTTCAATTTAAGCAATGTTCAGATTTCAGTCTTCAGAAGTATTTATATTGCTCTCATACTATAAGTAGGAAAATAGTTGCTACAGCTCAGAAATGAGTACAATCAAACACGAAAATCAGAAGGAAGCTGTATTTAAGAAAGGATTGCTTTTAGTTAGGATTGTTTACTGTTGTTTATTGTTTATTGATTAGTCAAATGACCTGACCATATCAAATAAAACAGGATAAAATAAGACAGCTTGTTGAAATATATACAAGTATTCAATAAAATAATCAGATAAGATCATCCCCTTGGCAGTTGACCCCACTGATCTAGGTAGGAAGTTCTGAGTTGGATGGCTTTAGCTATAAATTAAGTAAGAAGTAAGATAGCCTGTTGATGGGGTCCCAATGGGCTGTCCTGCCAATTATTGATTTTAAATTTTGTGCTGTGGCTGAAGCATATAGTTGGTGGTCAAAGATGATATGAGTGATGTCCTCTATTTGTGGCACGCCACACATACATATTGTCTCTGGGTAAGGTACTTGATAAAATTGGCTGTGTTTTACCATAGAATCCAGGAGTTCAAAACCTGCATTGTTGGGACTGTTCTTTGGCCCTGTGTCAGACCCATTGTTAGATATTTTTGTAGTTGAAAGGTACATTTTTGTTCTGGGCTAGCTAGCCATTTTAAGGATTTGATATTAGCAAGTGTCTATGTCAGCCTGAGCACTAATATACAGGACCCTCTGTTTGAACAAGTCCTTGGCTTGGTGGCCAACAGATTAAATATGGAAGTGAAAATTCATGGAGTGAGATGGCCTTGGTAAACTGATTTAGCCATGGAAAATGCCAGACTCTTCAACAAGACACTTTTTTGGTAGTCTATCCTGGTCCACTGAAAGTATCTTCCACCAATAGTTGAAAGCTTGAATTGTTGAGCTGTGGATGAAATGGATGCCTGCTTCAGCTCTAATTGCAGAGGCTGGAATGTTTTTGTCTGCTCCCAGTATGGATCTAGAAAATGGGTCTGGGTTTGTTCAAGTAATGATGACTGTGATAGACCCCACAGTTCTGTGCCATAGATTTTTATAGGTGTTATTTAGCCATATAGATCTTTAATGGAGGGATTAGGGTACCTGGGTAGTTATAATTAAGTAGTTTCAGAAGTGTTTTAAGCTGAGGCTCTCATTGTTTATTGAGAACACCTCTATGTTGTTCATTCTCTTAACAGGTCTGAGTATCTTACAATGTATAATCAAAGCAATTACAAGAACACTATTTAAAACAAGAAATAAAAAACATTCAACCTAAAAGACTAAGAAGCTTTGCCCAGCTTCGTGTAGTGTGCCAGTTATGCCATTCCTGGACTGTGAGGCTCTACTCATAGCCAGTCATGCCCTGGTCACCTCCAGAATGGATTACTGTAATGTGCCCTTATGGGGCTGCCCATGAAGAGCACCCAGAAGCTTCAGCTGGTGCAGAATGAGGCTGCATGGACAGTTATGTGTGACCCTAAGAGGGCACATGTTACAACTCTGTTCCACAAGCTGCATTGGTTGCCAGTTTGCTTCTGGGTGCAATTCAAGGTGCTGTTTTTGACCTTTAAAGACCTTCATGGCATGGGACCAGGTTATTTGAGGGAGCACGTCTTCCTGATTACATCTACCCATCCCAGGTCAGGCAGGAGGGGTATGCTGCAGGTCCTGTCTTCAAAGGAGCTCCATCTGGTAGGACCAGACAGTGTGCCTTTTCTTCTGTGGCCCCCATCCTCTGGAACATGATTCCCCTTGAAGTGAGGTTAGCCCCATCTCTGTTAGCCTTCCTTGAAACATGTTTTTTTCATCAGCCTTGGGGATCCCAGGGAGATCCTGCAAGATGGCTGTATGAGATTAAGTGAGGTTTGTTTCCCTACTTTCTTAGGTTTTATCTGTTTACTTTATATGCTTATTTTTTTTTCATTGTTTTCAGATTGTTATGGAGTTTTTAACACTTGTTGTGTTGTATGCCATCCAGAGTCACATGTTTATGAGATGAGTAGCTATATAAATAGGCTAAATAAATAAATAAATAAATAAATAAATAAATAGAATTTTACATGAAGTAGGGAATAAATAAAGGAAGGAAGAAGGACTTGCTTCAAGTCCAATGGCTTTTTTTTTTTATCATTTGTTGTGGACATCAATTAAGCACTGATGTCAAATGCATCTGTGATGGTACCTGCAACAGGTTCTCTGCTAACGACTGAGAAATTGTAAAGGACTAGGTGGTCCTATTTGTAGTTTGGACTGAAGTGAAATGTTATACACCATTGTAAGCATAATTGAATGGGGCTTAGAAGGCAATTAGGAACCAGTGAAGTTGTTTTCAACATTAAGTTTAATTGGGAATTAGAGGTACCATATACCACTTCTGCTGTCACATTCTGGCTAGCTGCAGTTTGCAAGCCCTCTTCAAAGGCTGCCCCATAAAGAAAATACTGAAGTAATCCAATCTTGAGGTTAACATGAGTCACCAAAGCCAGATCTCTGTCTGAAGTTCATTGAAAGGCCTTCCCTGCTGTGTGGCTGGCTAGAATCAGTGTTGGGTCCAGGAGAACCCCGTGGATGAGTACAGCATGCTGCACAATGGGAATATCCCCTGGATGCTAAAGTATAACATCTGAAATCAGCATCAATTCTGCATTGTCTGCATTAGATTTCAGAGGCCCTGGAAATGTCAAATCTTGATCTTAACAGGAAAATAGAATAAAGCAGAGAATTATTTCCCTATTGGTAACAGTAGGTACCAAAGCAGTAAATGAGTCTTCCCAGTGGCAACATGTAAGTGTTAAATAACAAGAACAGATAGAGCTTTGTGTGCCCCCCTCCCCCTGCCTGATTATTCCCAGGCAGGGAAGCATGTCCTACTTTTTGGTACTTTTTGATAGTGCTTGGAGAAATAGAAAGGGAACCATCACAGAGTCTCCCAAGCACTCAAACAAGATACTTACACAGTTAAGAGATCCAGGAGGATCAATATGATCACACTCGCTTTGCTTATAGCCTAGTAAACAAAGATTACTAGTAAAGATCATGCATTACAGTAACCAAGGCCACCTGTCTGTCATATCTGGGTTGAAATCCAGACTGAAAAAGTGCAAAATAATCTGTCTTATCTAATTGCTCCTGGTGGCATCCATACTAGTGCCTTTTTCATATGCTTGGCTAAATATCAGCTGATAATTGTTAAAACTAGTTGCTAAATAGATAATTGCTAAAACAAGATAATTTCTTAAGTAAAGGTCTCACCACTTTTTTTAAGGCAGAAAGAATCTTTGCAAGCAAGAAGCAACTATTAATTATCTCAGTGATCATTGTCAGGATGGATTTTTTAGCCAAGCTGTAGTGGGTTGGGGGACATATGACTCAAACATATCCAAGAACCTTATCTACAACCCCAGAGAGAAAATATAAAACTGTCTCAAACATATGTTAATAGATAGTAAATTGAACACCTTAGGTACAATCATGCTCTGAATGATATCAAGTATGAATATAAACATATTGTCAATATTGAAGCACCCATACTGTTCACAATGAAAGTCAGATGGATACTAAGTGCTAGACAAAAACCACTTTTAGACAGTCATTTATTCCACTGTTCCATATGTGCAACATAGGATAAAAGATGTTTATGAGCCACTGTATCAAGATTTTGTTATATTTTTGTGTTCCACATCTCAGTCAGTTTGCTGATAGACCAGCCAACCAAATTTGAGAAAACATCCTGGAATAATTGATCAATCTTAGAGGGAAGATCAATTTAATCTGGCTTTATCCCTGCAAAGCAGAATACTGCAGCAGCCTAGTCATCACTAGATAGTTGTCTGTACGTGACAAGGATCTCGCATATGGGCATCTATATATGGCCATTCCCCTCCAAACAAAAATCAGATTGCAGGTATGATGTGCTTCATGGAAGTCATAGAGACAATAATATCCTGAGCTGCACTTTTTAGAGGGGTGTGACAGTTCAGTTACTCAAAACAGAAAACAGGCTACCCATATCACTGTGAAGACCAGTTGAATCAATATGGTCTGGGACTCTGCTAGGCAGCAGAATTCATGCCACCACCTGATCATTCAGAATGAAGCAAATGCCCTTAAAGCTGGTCTCAGATGGGAAAAGAATGTGGTATTCTTATGGACTATTGCAGTATCTCTCCTTGATCTTCAGATCTGTACCAGTATTATACAGCATACCTAACTTGCAGAAGCTGACTCTAAATAGTGGTTTCCTGCCACTTCTGGCCATGTCTCCATACTCCAGACTGATAAACTCCTTGATTAATTATAAGATCATGAATTTTATCTTTTTTTTTTTAATCAAGACCAAGCTGATATTCAAGAGTAGTGTCAAGGCCTTTACATGGTGTTCCAGACTATTTTGTTAGGTAGAAGATGCTGGGATATGAACCATTATAATTGAATGAGCCTTACTTCCTTTAACAGAACAACTGTCACTCCTCCTCCCTCTCTCCCATGCCACAATGCCACTGGATGAGTCTAAAGAGTACTTATCCAGAACTTCCTCTCAAGTCAGAAAGAGTAGCACAAACTAGAAAGGGAAACAAACAGCAAACAAATAATTCAGCCAAATGCAACAGCACCAATGAACAAAATTGACATAGTAAAGAAGGAAGCCCTTTGTCTCAACTCTCATCAATTAATTATAGTTGAGAAAACCCTAGCCCAGTAGAATGGCTATTCTACTGCACTGCTAGAAGCAAACAACTAACATTACTCATATACTGTATATAAACAGGTAGTTTGCACCCAACATTCTGGCAAGACTCTCATTCAAGTTCTCCATCCCAGTTTTTTTCACCTGGAGGATAGGAGAAAAATGCTATCTTGCCAGTTTTGGCAAGCTCTCATTTCCACAGAACCCCAACATTCAGACTTCCATACAAAAACCCAAGAAAAAGGAAAGTCCTCCATGTTGTTTATTGTTTCCTGAAGAGGCAATTCAAAGGCACAAGCCCCTGTGGCATCATCTTCTGTGGGTTGGTCCATGATCTGCTTCTGGTCTGGGATGATAGGTCTGGTGATGCTGATTTGTAGTGGGAAAATCTTATCTTCCAGGCCTAAATAGCTGCTGCTAGTTGTGATATATCTATTTTCCTCTGCTATTCAGGTTGAAATCATATTCCCTTTTCTGTATGTCTTCTAAAATACTTTGCAATCATGTCTTGGCTTTTTTAAAATTCTGAATTGATGTTTGACCTGCTTGCAGAAATGGTGCTTTGGTGTTGGTTTTAATTAAGCTAAATCAATGTAGTAGTAGTAGTAGTAGTAGTAGTAGTAGTAGTAGTTTTCATTTTGATTACTTCTTATATCATGAATTCAGTTTGTGGGTGATTTGTAATTCAGTGTCAGGGTTGGATAGGGTAAATAAATAATAACAAGTGGTAGGCTTGTGTGGAGTTATTGGCACAATGGCAGTGAAACAATGCAGTGCCAAGCATGTGATTGAACATCGCAGAGTTAAACTGCTGATAAAAACAGAAGATTCTTAAATATTCTGTTCTCCATTTTCTAAGCTCTGAACTACTAAAAGTTGATATGCTTTCATTTTAATTTCATTCTTTAAAGACAACCTGCACTTGTATAACGTGTCAGCCTGCCTACCACCCTGTCAGATGGCATTCCCCCAGTGGTTGTATATGTCTGACAGAGACATGTGCCAATTAAGGGTTGGAAAGTGCTAAATTTCTATCACTTCCCTCCTAGGAAAACTTATCAGTGGCAGCAGGATGGCTGTTTGTTGAAGATACCAAATTATGTTCCCGTTCTGCTCCCTGAATAGACCTATAAATCCCCTACTATGAAAATGGTGAAAGGAGGGGCATTTGAACATAAAGCATTTCTGGTAGTTGCTCTCTTGATACAAGATGGCAATAAACTAAATAATGAAGCTCGGCTAGTGGTGTGCCAGGTCACATATCCATCTGTTGCAGGAGTTAAGGAGATGGTCAGCAACTGAACTTATTAACCTGCAAGGCAGTGCAGCAAAGGCTTCAACAATTACATTAATTAATGTGTGACCATAACTACAGGTACTTCCCAACTCTAGGTGCTTTGGAATGAAATAGCAAAAATAACCAGAGTACCCAATAAACTCTGCTGAATTAATGACTTTACATGGAGCAGGAACCCTGTGACCTGCACATTATTGGCTGGTGGGGTTTAGATTTTTTTGGTATTCAAAGCTTTGTATAGGTGATAGACTAAATAATCCATTTAGGAGACTCCTGGATCCTAAAGATTTCCTGATAGTTCTTTGGGATTTTCTTGGCTTCTTGATGGTTGATTCAGTCACAGCCCTAGTTGGAATGGGTAAATATCTTAGGAAAGTTATGCATTTTGTTGTCCTCCTGACCAAGTGAGTAGTCAGCCATTAGTTGGGAGCGTTCTAGTTATAAAACTCCTGCATTTTGAATTAGATTATAAGGGTTAACAACCTTTTCAGGTGCTGGGCGCTAGCATATGATTTTCTCATTCCAGGCACTCCACCCATGTTTTTTAAAGCAACAACACTGAAATTTCACATTACTGTAAAATCTAAAGAGATTTGATAGTCTTATCCTTCCCTAGTTCTTGTGGGAGTATGCTGAAATCTTCTGAGTCTGTCAGTGTGATATGCTAAAAATCAATGAGATTTCCTTTTCCCTTCCCTTCCCTTCCCTTCCCTTCCCATAAATTGTGTCTAGGAATGCTATGGTGCTGTGTAGCCAGTCTGTGGACTACAATGTCTCCATGTCTATGATTGTATACCATTAATTCATTTATAATTTGCTCAATACTATTGCATTATAAAATACTTGATTCTAGGAAGGTTTAATTGCCAGAATTAAAGATATTGCCCATTAATGTTTAAACAAGACTCATCTATACAGAGTTCTTACAGCTATCGGATCTGGGCTAGAAAAATTCAGACAACAATTAGGTAGAGCAAAGAAATATAGAAAATTCTCTTTGTTACCATCTAGTGCTGATCTGTATTTTTTTCAACCTAGATCCAATAAGGCTGTAATGCTGTTTTAACAATCTCTGTGCTGGTTTGCAGTAATCCCCTTTCAATTTCTTATGGGTAACCCAAATCCCCCCTCCTTTTTTTTTTTTACATATGGAACTATCACTTGCAAAGGAAATGCTGATTACTATGGGTACTTGTTCAGACAGTACCCATGCCAGTTAAGCAAATGCTTAAGCAATTTATTTAATTATGTTAAGCACCCATTAACAGCAGCTTAAACTTTCCCCTGGGCTGTATCAGTGATATGAGATTCTAATTGTTAGAGACTAACCATGATTTTCTTCTTGTGTCTGTAGGTGATTTTAATTCTGACAAAGTTGTATGACTACAACCTGGGGAGTATCACAGAGAGCTCGCTGTGGAGGTATGTAGATAAGTTGAGCTAATAATGACTATTTTCCTTTAAAACAGACACTTTCATTAGACTTAACTGATTTTCTTTTTACATGCTAAAATATTTGTACATACTCTGTGTGGTCATTTTGGGTTGTTTTAATTCTTGCAGTGATGTCAAGAGATGCAGTAATGTCAAGCCAGAGTCATTCTTTTTATCTGACTTCTTTTCCCAAACATCTGTTAAAACCTAAGCTGCAACTTAACTTTGTTGAAGTCTTGTTCAATTAAAAAAAAATGCACAAGTTTGCAGTGTCAGAATATTTGAAAGGCTTATACTAATTCTGGCCCTGGTGTTCTGACTTGTAATAATTGCTTCCTCACCAGACTAGTGGTGAGAGCATTTCACCTGTTTTTTAAGCCTATGTTTAGTGTTCTTTCAAGAAAGCTCTAATCCCATGTTTAAAAACAGTGCTAGCATTCTCTGAGTGCTAAACCTTCTGTGTTTCAGAGGCATGAGTACAGTCTGACAAACTCAGTACTTCAGAAAGTACCCGTCAGGCATTCTGTGGGAAAATACCTCTCCAGAACTCAATGACCAGTCTCTCTTGCAGCCCAAGCCAAATATAGCCATTGAAATTACAGGTAGACCTCATTTAATGACCATAATTGGGACATGCAACTCTGTTGCTAAGTTACACAGTCTTTAAGTGAGACATCACATGACTGCAACTTGCAATTTTACTGCTGGCTTCTCCATTGTCTCTGCTTGTCAGAAGTCAACTGTGAAGCATGCAAATGATGATTACGTGACTGCGGGATGCTGTGATGGTCATAAACGCCTGCTGGTTGCCAAGTGCCCAGATCTCAATCACATGATCACAAGGACACTCTGATGGTCATAAGTACTAGGACAAGTCATAAAGTTACTTTTTCAGTGCTGTCATAACTTCCAACAGCCGCTAAACAGGGCAGTCATTAAGTGAAGACTACTTGTAATGTCCAGCAACCAAGAGGAGAGACAATCCCCACAGCAGCTAACAGGAACTGGATAGACTCCAGCCCTGAACTTCTGACCAACCACATTGTTGCTGAAGCATGCTAGACTGTGTCCCTGGCAAAAATTGTGTTACAAGAAGAGGTAAAACATTATTTCAGAAGGTGAATAGCTAAAGACAACTTTCTTCTGCCTTAGCTATGGGGGAATATATTATCATGAGAATATGTCATTTAAAAATAGTTAGCAGGGCATGGTTGTGCTATGGTTAAGGGAACATGAGAATAAGCCCCTGGTTTATGTGTATGTGAATTTCAGAAGTGACATTTCCTCCTTTTATGGGAGTGAGCCAAGCATCAGAACCAAGCTACTTCCTAATTCTATAGGGTTTCTGTGGCCAGAAGAAAAGTTGGAGGATTAGCCCCTTTTGGGGATGGGTGGATGCTCTGCTAGTCCCATGCTGTCATAGCAATAATTAGCTTCCATCAGGAATCATCAGGATTTGGATCCATTATATCCAGAGTCAAAAGCCATTTGGTGGTCTTTAAATATCCTGGTAATACTTCATACAATACTCTTCCACTCCTGTAGCTTTCTACAGATAGTACAAGGTCACTAATGAAGAGCAGCCCCTACCTCAGATTGGCAGAAATCTGAGAATCTGAGAAAGGTAGAGACTAATGGTGAATGCCTTGAACTAGGTAGACAGTGAGAATGTATGTTAGCCTTATCCCATTCAGTCCCTGACCTCCATATAGTCAGGTGGGAGGTCTCAAGAGGAGATATATTTGCATGTGCTTGAATAGAAGAATGGCTCTCCATGCTATTCATATCTCTGCTTTATCTCTGAAACTGTTATGAGTATAGTTTCTCTTTAGATCCTTTGTATAGTATCTTGATCTAAGTATAAGTATCTTTGTATAGGATCTTGACCAGCCTTGAATGCTACTCAGATTTTGATCCTGGGGGGTAAGCATTTCTGAAGACATTTCGGGTCTTCTAAAACTAAGATTAAATAATCTTAAAATAGTCAGGAAGTTCCAGAGAGGAGTGTTTTAAAAGGAGGCTCAGGAACTGCTAGTAGCCTATAGACAATGTTGTCTACTCTTGACCAAAATCATAGAAAATTATTATCTTCACCTGATAAAGTTAATAATGCAAGTGCTAGGATGTTTCCATAGGTAGATAATTTTATTGAAGGGTGCAAAGGCATTGTTCAAGATATTATCTCCCTTCACTTGGTCTGGTAGGCAGAGTGGAAAAGTTAAAAAAGAGACATTAAATCTTTGTCCTGACAGATGGTCTCTGTCCTAATTCCATTAAGGATTGCTAGTAGATGTATTGCTGTGCTCTTTTTGCAAAATGTTAAGACAGATGTTTGACAAGATGCCACTGGCTGCTGCTCCCCTTAGCCATGTTACTTTATTTAGGTCTTGGTATTTGTCCATTATCAATATCAAAGACTGTTATGAATAAAATGAAATGAATAATGGTTTAATGCTTTGATGGTTTGAACCCCTTCAAGTCTACTGTCAATCAAAAGAAGTACTTATCCTACAAATGAATGATTTGGTCTTGTCTGTTGAAAAAATGTGTTCTATTTCTGAAGGCTGAAGAGAGCAAGGGGTAGCTCTCTCACCTTCTCACATGTACTTTTTTTTTTCTTTGAACCTTTTTGGCAACGTAAGTTAAAAATAAAGCAATATCTAAACTCTTGTCCGAATGTAATGGGAAATTTGCAAATAGACTATTTTAATTCATAAATGTTGTCTCATATATTTCTTATATTTTACCGTGACTCTGCTATCATTCATAATATTTTGAAAGTTCCCAGGTTGGATGAAGAAAGCTTTAATATAAATTATTGGAATGGGGTTATTTTCAGAAATATTATCTTGTATGACATTGAAAGGTACGTAATACAGTGGGTGGCCAGATGGAAGGGGCAATTTAGGGCATCAAGTCCAATATCCCGCTTAGTGCAAAAATCCAAACTGAACCATCCAGAAGGCTGCCTAGGCTGCTTGTGAACACATTCAATGACAAAGACAACCTCCCTGAGTAATTGTCACACTCCTTTTAGTGTTAGGATATCTTTTTCTAACTGTCTGTCAAAATCTGCCTTCCTGTAACCTAAATCCATTACTCTGTGTCCTACAATATGAAATGAAGGGAGAACAGATCCTGACCATTTATTGGACATATATTTATATTTTTGTCCCTTTGAGTCAGTTTTGACTCCTGGCAACTACCTGGACTAGTCCCTGCAGTTTTCCTGGCAAGGTTTTTCAGAAGTGCTTTGCCATTGCCTGCTTCCAAGGGCTGAGAGAGAGTGACTGGCCCAAGGTCACCCAGATGGCTGCATGGCTAAGGTAAGACTAGAGCTCACGGTCTCCAGCCTTTCTTTCTAGCCTGATGCCTTAATCACTATACCAAACTGGGTCTTTATTGGACATACAGTGGAACCTCGAGTTACGAATTTAAACGGTTCCGTGACTCTGGTTGCAACTCGAATTGGTCGCACCACAAGGCAAATTTTCCCATAAGGTTCGATGTAATTACCGTTAATCTGTTCCGGCATCTGCGGACCACGCGTCAGGGGCGGAAAAATGGCTGCGGACCACGCAGCAGGGTGGAAAAACAGCCGCGGACCACGTGGAATGGGCGGAAAAATGGCCGTGGACCACGTGTCAGGGGCGGAAAATGGCCGCGGACCACGTGGCAGGGCGGACAAATGGCCGCAGACCACGTGAACGGGCGGAAATGGCCACGGTCCACGTGGCACGGGCGGAAAATGGCCGCGGACCACGTGGAATGGGAGGAAAATGGCCGCAGACCACGTGGCACCAGCGGAAAAATGGCTGCAGACCACGTGGAACGGGCGGAAAATGGCCGCAGATCCGGTTCATAAGTCGAGGCGAGTTCGCAAGTCGAGGTAAATTTTTGGGGCCGGAGCTGGTCGTATCTCGAAAAATTCGTAAGGAGGGGGGTTCGTAACTAAAGGTACCACTGTACTTTTATTTGTATATAAATAGTGCTATCGTGTCCCTTCTCAATCAATTTTTTTCCTTTTGTGATCTTCTTTCCATTTTCTGATCTCTGTATTTTTTATTCATTTTAATCATTTGTAGCTGTGCTTTTAATGTCTCCTTTTAAACAAAGAAACCTCCTCTTATCTTGCCCTCCTTTCCCCATTAGCTTCTCCTGACATGGGATCCAACTTATGATTACTCTGAATTTATTAAAATGTGTTATTTTTAAAATCCAAAATATATGTTTGATTATGCTGAGTTTTAGTTTCTCTTGAAAACAAGAGCTCCAAAATTATATGCCGTTCTGGCTACTTCCACTTCTCCAGCAAAGTCTTCCCTATTGATTAGTATCAAGTCAAGGATAAATACCTGATTCTCTTGTGCATTTGTCCATGTTCTGAAGGAGACAACTGTCAGTGAGACCATTCAGGAAATTCCTGGAAGGTCCATGCTTGGCAAAGTTAGTTTTTCAACAGATGTCAGAGTGATTTAAATTTCCCAGCACTATGATTTCATGCCTTTTTGAAGATTTGCAATTCACTTTGGAGGCATCATTCACAATTTCTTTTTGGTTTGGAGGGTAGGCAGTACCCTTGACAGTAGGCACCAACAACAGTATTGCTTTTATTTGTTCTTCTCTTTATGTTAATTCAGATGCTCTCTATCACATTGCCAAGTTCATTCATTTGCATTTCTGAACAGTTCCTCTTTCTCTTGCTTCTGTTCATTTTGTATTACTCAATTTCTATAATCCAGTAATGGGAGTAATCTCATCAAGTCTATGTTACATATATTAAATCATATTGGTTGTCCTATAATACCCATCTTGTTTATCAACACAAATATAGTTTCCAAATCATGGAAAGTAGGAGTTTCACTATATTCTGCTCTGGTTATATCTCATCTCAAGGACTTTCTTCAATTCTCAGCTCCCCACAAAGTAGAAAAGATTCAGGGTTGGGTAGAAAGGTTGATCAGGTAATAGGAAATCCTTAGTATGAGCAATTGACAGTGGGACAAATTATCCAAATAAGCTCCCCCTTCAGTGCATACATTTAAGCAAAGGTTAGACAAGCATTTGTCCCTTTCAAGGATTCTTTGATTCCTGCAAAGACCAGCATTAGATTCTAAGACCTAAATGGCTTCTACCACTCTGTGTTTATATGTTTATGTTTTTGTAGGAGTGTTACCTGACTGAAGATGGAAGTAGGGCAAATTGTCCTTGGATATGGGATTGGATTAAAAAAAAAATCAGATTTCCTTTTCTCAAGGGACCACCAGGTTATAATGTATTGTCTAATGTTATGCTGTGTATCACTTCTACTTACTTTAAAGTCAACAGATATATTCTTCTATAAAATCAACATTTTTCCAGATTCTTCTCCTGCGTCAGTAGCATTTAATTTAAAGAGACCACAGCCAGTGATTAACTAATTTATTAGACAAAGTCCATAAAACTAGCATTGAAATCAGTTGAATACTTTGAAATTCTCCTTCAGATTGCTATAAATGGAGTTGAATGCTGGATATTCAAATCTGAATATTCAGCTGTTGCCTTCATCATTCACAATGAATTGAAATAGAAATTTAGATGGTGATATCTGTTTATCAACCATGAGTTTAAAGACCAGACAATATGCATGGGAATTGAACAATTGTCTCTGTAGATGCTCTGATAATATTTAGTATATGGCTTAAAGGCAGAAATACCTGTTTCGTATAACTCAGAAAGAAGTTTTCTCAATTTGATTGTATTATTTGTTTTGCAGCAAATCACTCTTTTGAAAAATAACTTTTTGAGACCCCTAGGCTCACTTACTTTATAGTAACTTTTTGTATTATCTGTTAAGCGATAAAAACATTTTAAAAAATGAATCATAAAATACTTTGAGTATTCTAAGCTGCAGCTTTACACTTTAGCTTAAGTGTTCCTCTTGCTGTCTGCCCAACATATTCTATTAGTGAAATGAATGAAGGAATATTAAGAAAGCTATAAAAGCATAATCTGGATATATCTGTTTCTACATAATTCAAATCATTGCCATCTCCCTGGCTAAACTTTTATTTCACAACTTTGAGATGATCAAAGCCACAGCAACTGGGATAATACAAGAAATATTCCAGTCCCAGGTGCGACAGTCTCAGAGAAGAATTCAGTCTCATATAGACTTGGCAAATAATACATTATAACCTCAGGCTGTTATTCTTCCTGGAAAAGATAAAATGGCACTCAGTTCTCATTGCCTTGCATAATGATGTCACAGTGCATGCCAGATTAGCTTTGGGGGAAGGTTAAGGTGTAAGCCATAACACAGAACATTGTCTCTGCACCTTCCCCAGTTTAACCTGTTGCACCCTGGAGATAGATAACCTTCACATTTTGGATAGGCACACTGGAGAGGATGGCTGTACCTGAAGAAGGGGGTTCTGAAACACCTTGAGTCAAAACAAGTAGCACCTTTAAAGGACCAACACTTTGTCTTGTACCAGGAAACCTATTGATAACCAAGTAACATTGGTTGTAATACTGCCTGCAATATAGATGTAACATGGAAAAGGTGATCTAACCTGCCAGCATGGGAACAGCTGCATTTTGCACCAGTTGCACTTTCCAAGTAACCTTCAAATATAGTCCATATAAAGCACATTGCAATACTTTATTGAGGTGGCTATAAGGCTATGAGTTACTGCCATCAGATCTTCACATCCAAATATACCTGCAACTGGCACACCATTTCAGAAAGTAGTAACCTTGGCTCAAGGTGGCAGCATATAACTGAAGATCATCAGCATATTAATAGTATCTTACTCTGGACAGATGAATAACCTCAGTCAGTAGGCTCAGTAGATATTAAAGAAGGGGAGGAAACTGAATCTTGTGAGATCCACATAGGAATGCCCTCTGAGCCAACCTCTTCTCACCCATCCCACCATTTGGAATTGCCCAGTCAGGAAGAAGCACAGCAAAACAATGCCTCCAATCCCCAACCTTTGCAGACAGTCCAAGGGTTACTAAGTTTAATGGTACTGAATACAATGGGGTCGCGAATGACCAGAGGTGCACTCTGTCTATTTAGGTCCTGACATAACTAATCTACCAGAGTAACCATTGCAGGTTATTCTGCAGCTGAAACCATACCATCTTATCAACAACCTCCCCTAAGAAATGAAGGTTAGAGACAGGACATTAGTACTCTAGGATAACTAGGTTCATGGATGGGCTCTTCAAAAGGTGGGATACCAGCATCTTTTAAAAAGTATCAGTACATGTACACCCAAAGAAGTGTTAACTATCTCCCAGACTGTAGAGAATAAGGGAGATGACCTTGACAGACATGTGCAAGAACTGTTACCTAGACAAAGAGAAACATGAAACATTCTTTAGGTTCTGGGGAACAAGATAATACTCAGAAGCAGCTCAGGCAAGTGCCTCCCTGATTCACTGGGTATAAGAAAGGAGAGAGGTAAAGCACAGTCAGACTTGCAAGGCTACTCAATAAAATATAGTACAAGACTTGTGGAGTTGATTTTCTGGTGTGATATACCTAGTGAAGCTGACCTAGATGCAGCTGTTAACACCTCCCTGGCCTGTTCAGAAGAGCCGGTTGGGGTGTGGATCTAAACTGCAGGTAGTGTAGCTCATGCTGGACCGCACCCACCTTAGTAGAGTGGTGGAGAGAATCACAGAAGGCGGTACAACATGCTGTTCCTGTCATTACTTCAGACCCTAACCATTGAGTCAAGACTCTGGCAAATTTGAGCAACTTTGTCAGCTAAATGTTGTGTAAAAGCGTCACAATGGCCAGCAATAACTGATACTGCTTATATTTGCAGGAAAGGTGCAAACGATCTTAAACAAGGCTATGAAACAATAATTTGCTGATGCAACAAGGGCAAAATATGAGTGCTTTGCTGCCCTTACTACTATGGTATGGCGTAGCAGCTGTTTTTCATGCTCGGTATGTTTTACTTTTTGCCTTTCTCCACTGGTGCTCCAGATATTGCCATTTCATCTCCCAGAGCTGTTTAGTAAATCAAAGAACACTTCAGGATCCTCAAACAGAAAGAAGTGGCTTGAAGCAATCTCATGAAGTGTTCTGGTCAGTTCAGCATTTGACCAGGTGCCCAATGGAATTACCTGACAGGTTGTTGGGAAAATCTTCAGGCACCTTCTGCAATCCACTGGATTCTTCAGACACCTGGCCACTCTAATAATTTATGCCACTCTATAAATGCCCAGGTGACAATAATTTCATGTAATATGATCATAGCAATGGATAATGTTCTCCAGCTTCAGATCACATAACAATTGCTCTGAAGTGAAAGTGAGGTCTAATATATATTTCTCTGTGTGGATCAGACTCATGATTACCTGGGACAAGTCCATGGTTGCCATGAAGGCCATGAAATCCAAGCCTTGCTGGACTCTGCCCTCAAGGCAAGAAGATTGAATTCTCCCAGTACCAATACCTGAGGAAACTCCAGCATACTCTCCTGCCCAGTGGATACCCTCCCTAAATTATTGGACCTGGTTGAATGGTTGTGTTGGAAGTCTCCTGAACTCTGGATTGAAGCTGTGGAGCTGGAAGAAAAGTCTGGGACTAAATTGCCCATCTCTTTTCCTCTGGAACAGCCCATCCCATACTTCCCATCATATTTCCCCTTCCCATCATTAGTGAAATTGCTTGTCCTTATCTCTTCCTCTCACATTCCCTGAAGCAGTGGAACATTTGGCTGCAGTTATAATCAACTGAACTCTCGGCAGGGTCATAGCTGTCTCAGGCTTTATTATAGTGGCTCCCTTATTTTCTTTTATACTGGGACATTTCCTGTATATGAATTCACATGTTTCAAAATCATTCCTTGACATCCAAGCAAAATGGGCAGTCTTTCTCATAGACTCCTTCATTGCAATCCTACTGAACTTTTCATTATAACAAGTCTTCCTAATTCAGAAGATCTAGTCCATACAAGGGCTTTGTAAACCGAGAATGCTAATGTCCAAATATGGCTACTTGTTTTACATATTTGTCAATTAGACTTGATCCAAATATTCCCTTTTTTCTTTATTGATCACATTCTCAACCAAATAATTTGAGAAATTATTCTTCTATTCTCATTCTTCCTGGATTGTTTGACTTTCTTCACTCCTGTGACTTCTTATGCTTTCTTTTCTAATTTGCAATTTTTTTAATATAATCAACATCACCTTGTGATCTTATTTGTGTGTGTGTGCGTGTGTGTGTGTAGATGATAGACAGACAGACAGACAAATCGATCGTTTGTCATGTAGGTCATATGAGCTTTCTCTTGTATAATTATTGCAAGTAATGTGGCTGAAATAAAAGTAGATCTGGAATTCATTCTAGGTAATTCCCGGTTATTAAGCAGTGTCTTGGGGGAAGGGGATAGGAAAGATGCAAAGAGTCTGCAGTTGTTCCAGTGGCTGAACTGAAGAGTTATGACACGACAGTGGGATAAAATGTCCATGCTGAGAGACATCCTTTTCTCTTATAACAGTACTTCACATTATAGTCTAAATACAAGAACCTAATCAACATGATAGTTGTTCACAGGCATCTCCCATCGGGCTCAGTGGTTCTTATGTACATCTAAAGCTCTTTCATTTTTATGCATTTCTGACAGTGATAAGTTTAAGAGAAGGGTCTCTCCTGAGGGCCTTAAAGAAGGCAGCATTTCAAGTAAGTCCATATATATATACTGTATATGCTTTCTATGAGATCATTTTTGATTGCAGCAACAGGCCAGTTACTAGCAATGTTATTTTAACAAAAAAGTCACTGTCTGAAACTTGCCTCATCAAGAGACTGCCACAGTATTCTGATACAGCTGAATAGTATCACTGTATTCTGATTCTACTTCCCACTCCTTGACAGTAAAATTAGGGTCAAGTGTTTAAGCAAGGTTGGAATCAAAGTCAGTACCAGAATTCTGATGGCTGTATTTTAGTAAAGAACTTGGTACCAACCACTGGAGCTTCTTGCTGTTTATGGTTTGGTTTTACTTACAGTCATCACCACCTTGCCCATTCCTTTTCCAAATTCAATGACTATGAAACTCAATGACTAAATTCACATTGTTCTAAATTGGGACTCTGGGCCAGGCACATATGGCATCTGAGCCCTTCAATTTGCAAGTTCTCATTAGCCATCTGACTACTATTGCTAACATTTGGCAGTATGATTTCCTACCAATTTAAAGCATGAAAAACACAAACAAATAACCTTAATATGGTTCTTTTATTTTTAATTTTTAAAATAACCGTGTCAAAATCCAGAAAAACAAACTAAAATCTTGTTCACACTACTCTGTATCATTGTCCTGCTCACTCTGGCCTAACCCTTAGCCCCCTTCCCCCCGCAAATGCTGTCACCAGATATAAAAGGTTATCTCACTCCTTTAAAGCTCTAAGCTTAGCTTTGATCATGGTTCACTGAAGTCATTGTGTCCATACAGAATGTTCGCTTCAACCATGTTTTACAAACTACAGTAGCTAGGTTCGCTAAATCAAAATCAAAGTAATGATACTGTGGTTTTTCATGTGTGTGACCCCCTATAAATAATTAAAGCATTTTGCATGAAATGATGAATTTGCACGTAATCTAAAAACCTTTCTCCATAAGCAGTCCCTGTGATGATACAGATCTCTTTAATAATCTCAGAATCTAGACCAGGATTTCCCAACCTGGATTTATGCACTTTGGTTTTATTGAGTATGATTTTGAATTTCCTCTGCATGAAACAAGCTTAATCATCCTTTGCTTTCCTATGAAATGTGTACCTGTGTGTGTGAGAAAAAGAGAAAAAAACTGACACATCTGTTAGTTTATAGCAGCACTCCGTTCTGACTTGGACTGATCTGGAACTTAAATTTACTTTTTCAGTTGTCAATATGCATATATTCTATCATAAATTTAGATGCATATTTTTGAGATTTGGTCCTAACAAGCAGCAGTCATGAAACTAAACTGTGTAGGTTTCATTCAATCAAGACAGTTTGAGCCTGTCTTCATATCTGAGAACCCTAACAAAGTGAAATAAAAGCAGAATTGTGTAGATTATTGTTTACAGATTGCACAGTAATTCAGATTAAAGGATTTTTTTTTAAGGTTCTTGTAACGTGAAATGTCACCCCATAAATAATGAACATGGAATTGAGGTGCTGTGTGCATTTTTTTTAAAGAACAGAATTTTGAATCCATTTATTTAGTACTTGTTTATTTGTGTGGCTTATGCTGAATGGGCAATTAATTTAAGGGTATAAGCAACATTGGATACAGTTAAGGTTTTTAAAAAGGAAATTGAAACAACTACAACTGCAATTAAGTGTAGATGAGGTTGGCTAGCATAAAAATAATCTAAGCAACAAAAACAGGTTTACACTGAATTATTAGCACTGAAGTAGCCCTACTATGGTATTATCCCATCATCTCCTATATTGAAATACTTCCATTTTAGTATGAATGCAGTCAGAACTGTTAAATTAGTACTAAAATCCTCCCAGTCATTTGTTTTTCTCTTTTTTGGCTTTAGTGTCATGATCTAACGTATCCTTCTTCATTATATGATTAGGTACCTAGGTTTTGCTGTTTCCTGTGCAGAACCTCTTTCCTGTTGACACTGTATTTTGCAGAGTGTTTGCATATTTACTATTAAGGTATTCTTGTATTTCTGTAAGAGTTGCATGGGAAAGATGCATGTAAATTGGTCCCTGTGTGTCTGTACAACTGTTTTATTTGTAACTTCCTTTTTGCTATAATGAAACAACAGCACAGTTCTTATTAAAGTTTAATACTTTTAACATCTGCAGTGTCAGTGTTTTTCAAAGATAAGTTGACAAGACAGGGTAAATGACAAGGCTTGCAAATAATTAGTATTCAGCTATTCATGTCTGAAGCAGTGTCACTTATTCTCTGTTTTAACAATGATTTTTCTTGTTAAGGTATAACTGCTGAGACAAAGAAATCTTTTTCCAGTCATTTTCCAATTAGCTACATACAGTATACACACTTGCACCCACACCCACCCACACATACCCATTTCTTTTAAATTAAATTAAATTTGTGTGTGCATTTCTTTTAAATTAAATTAAAAATAAATTTGGATTTATTTTTACATTTTGCTATTTTTTAAATAAACCAGGCATATGGACATTTTATCCATAGCTTGCTATTGTCTCCTTTTCTAATAGATTTGATCTACAGTAATAAAATAAAACTGAGTTTTACCTATGTGTAGAGACCATGTAGCTGATCCTCAGTTTTACTGCTGTATTATGGTACACAGATATGTCCGAAACTGACTTATATGTAAAATTATGATTGTATGAGATTTCAAATATTTTCATATCTTATAGTGAATACTTCTAAGTCAAAATTGTTCTTTTTCCTATGGTGATACAATTCAACACACATTAGTGAATTCAACAAGAAATATTAGTGAAAATGAATTTTCGCCAATCATTTCATCTGTATGTGTGTGTGTGTGTGTTTGTGTGTGTGTGTACATACACGCACACACACACATCTGATTCCCACTCAGTTTGATGGAAAATTTGTTTTCAGTGGAGAAGAAATTATTGGGAAAATTCTCAGGAATAAGTCAAAGATTCTTACACTTGGTTTCTAGTTTGGCCAAAGGTGTCTGAGCATATCATCTTTTGTTGTACAATGCCATCCTAAAGAGTTTCACTTTCTGTGCTTGGTTGAAGTTGCAAGAAAAGATGTCTTAAGGAAAATTCTTTCCATTTCAGTTAAGGGCATATGGGTAGTTAAGTGTGGCTTCAAGAATAACGGAGAAGATTTGGGGCTGTTCTGCATAGATATGCTAATATCTTATTGTTTAACCCTTGAGTTGTCCGAAAAGCATGTCAGCATAAATTGTTCTGCCTTCCCAAGAGGGAAGACTGATGCCAGTAAAGGATTCGGAATAATTGGGGTAGAACTTTCCCCTTCCTGTCATTATAAGTATGTGTCAGAGGTAGAAGACAACATCACTGGAAAAATTCAGTAATATTTGTGCAGCTAATCATTGTTTCACCTCACCTCATCAACATGACTTTATGGTCATGTTATGATCATCTTTCCATAAATTCAGTGCTGAATATTTTGGAATGTGATTATTGCACATCTCTTGGATGTGAAGATGTTGTGATGTACTGCTAGACCTTATTCAGATTAGTCGTTCTGTTACCGTAACAATAATGTCTGCACTTCGTTAGAAGTGAAGTGACATGTTCATATCATATCTTGTCACGCTCTCCCCGATTTCAGAGCAATGAACAGGTGCATTTGAACTATACCTCCTGGCATTTTTGGCATTTGTGCCTCAGTGTGCAGCGATACTTGCTAACTAGATTGCACACACAGTTAAAAGCTTTGGCTACAATATTATATAAGCTGAGAGAAAGCTAACTGCTGTTTAGTAGTCATGCTGAAAACTGTCATGCTTCAGGGCACAAAATAGGACATTTTAGTCCAATTTATCACTTTGCATATAGAAATACTCCAATTCACAACTGAGAAAGCTGTTGTATTTCATTTCCCTTTTTAAAACTCATGTTGTCTATGATGCCTAAAGAAAAAAAATGTATAATTAATGCTTGGCAGGTGGCACAACATCATTATATGTGCTGATTAGCTATGAATTGTGTGCATCTTGCCTCTTTAAATTAACCAGACTGATTTTCTTTTTCTTTTTCTTTGCCTCCATTTGCTTCAACTCTTAAGACTTTTCAGTTATTTTAACAATGAACCAGGGTGGACAACAGGAACTGCGTGTATCCATATCTTGTGCTGCAAAGCAGATTTAAGAGAAAGACTTTAAACAATAGCCACCCCTGCATTGCACATCGTTTCTTAAAACTCCTGTCTAATAATACTGTTTATGTGCATCTTAGAAACCAGAAACTCTTGCTGAAGCAGTCTATTGACTGATGAAGAGGGTAATAGGAAGAATTATTCTGCCTTTCAAAGTGAGAACCTAGGCCATGCTAGAAACACTGTAAGATAAGGGAGGAGTAAACTAGCTAGAACAGGAAGCAGTGATATGATTCTGCTCCTATCAAGAGCATAAAACAAATGTACCAGAAAAAGTCAGTTCATATTTGTATCAGGTACTTGTTATATTTCAGTCCTAAGCACATTTCCTCAGGTATTTTCCTCAATGACTTAAATGGAACATTCTTCCAAGAATCATGTATGGAATTGATTTGTAATCTCCTCCCACCATTTCCTTTTCCTTTCTCTCTCCCCCGATCTCCCTTCATCTCCAAATGAACCATGGTAAGGATAAATTTTTCCAGTCATATGGAATTGGTCTAGTTCTTTGCTCTGTATAAATTTATCTACAATGTTGTTTTTCATTAAGGACAATGATATAGTCTCCTATATGGCTATTTTTAATGCTGAAATGCATGCAATTATTAGGTAAGAACAACAATTATTGTTAAAAGTTAGGAATTCATGACAAAAGACTTCCATCTTGCTAAAAGATTTGAGAAATGATAAAATAAACAAAACAGTATTTTCATGAGAATATAAATCATTCAGTCTATTGGAAAATAAACAATAGAAATTTGAGTTTTTGCAATTTTAGAAAGGAAACACTAGAGGGGCAGAGAAAGAAGGAAGAAAAAAAAGATAGAGTGAAAAGTCTGTTTTTCATGGAACCTGTAAAATGACAGACAATGCTATGACATTTGAGACATTTCAGGAGATTTTTGAAGAATGGGGTCAAGAACTAGTAGCTGCAATGTCAGCAACAATGTTTGCTTATATGGATGTATTACTTGCAAAAGATTTTAAAGAAGAAATAAAAGATGTGAAAGAGAATATTTTGGAAGATTGACAGGATGAAGAGGATAAACAAACATTACCTGATGCAGAAATACTTGAAAATAAAGAAATTCTGGCTTACAGTATAAAACAGAAATGACAGTCAAAATGGAAATGCAGATGATAAGCCAAGAGAGTGACCTGGATAATGACTTTTTACTAGATTTAAAAATGAGGTTTGTTAAAAACTTGAAGAAATCTTTGAGATAGGAGAAAGAAAAATTGAAGGAAGATCAAATCCTATGATAGCATCTGAATGAATTAAGGACTAAGATTGTTAGAAGCAAAAGCAAGGGATCCAATTTCAGTTTGTTTGATCAGGGTTAAAATAAGATATATGTTTATAAAATTCTGGGAAACCTTTATACATTTTTTGCCAACATCTGGATAGAAACGTTAACCAATTATGGGTTTGTGAATGGGTAAGGAATGGGTTATAGGAAGAAGTGATCCATGTATGTTACCTTTTGGAGGGTGGAGAAATATTAAGTTAGCTTGTACTTGCTGTGATGAAGATTGGAAATGACTTCCTTAAATATTGCTTTTTTTCTTTTTCCTTTTTTCCTTTCCTTTCCCCCCTTTTTCTTTGCACTTTTGACTTCCTTTTTTCTATTCTTTTCTCTCTTTCTGATTTCAGTTTGTATTATCTTTTATTATTGCTAAAATCCTTAATAAAAATTATATACAGTACATAAAAAGGAATTCATGACAAATAAGAACAGAATTTGATAGGATTAAAATTTTAGGATTAGTTCTAAGGCAAGATTCAATTCAGGTTGATTTAAGATTCAAATCTATTTAAGATTTGACATATGCTGTAATGCAGAAGCATAAAAATCTCTGCATTCACTATATGTACAGTCTGAGGGTCTTTCTGGACTCACAGCTCTTGCTCAATGAGCACATGGCAGCTGTGGCCAGGAAGACCTTCATCTGGTACACCAGTTGCTCTCTTTCCTATATTGGGAGGCCCTTTAGACAGTCACTCACACCCTGATCACCTTGCTACTTGGTTTCTGCAATGCTCTGTACATGGGCCTGCCCTTGAGGACCACCTGGAAGCTTCAACTAGTACAGAAGGCAGCAGCATGGGTAGTGATGGGCATACCTTCACAAACTGCACTGGTTGGCAGTTTGTTCTGAGGTGAGATTCAAGGTGCTGGTCATTACCTATAAAGCCCTACATGGTAGAGGGCCTGTTTATTTGAGAGACAACCTACTTCCCACAGTATCTGCCTGGCTGATCCAACAAGGTTGGCCCCCTGCATATTCCTTTGATTAAACAATATCATTGATTGGAAGTGCACCTTCTTTGTAGCAGTGCCTGTACTCTGGAAAAAGGTTCCCTCTGAGATCCTTGTCGGGCCCTTGAAGACCTGGCAAAGGTGACTGAAGACTTTTGGATGGTGTGGGTCTGCTTTTGTTGCTGACTGGGTTTTGCCATCTTTTATTCTTTTGTTCTTGTTCACTGTTGTACTTTTTAAAAATTGTTTTTATGTTTTACTTGTGAACCACGGAGAGATACTGGGAGTCAGGCAATGTACACATTTATTTAATTAAATATATTGTCATGTATACACACACACACATTTACACACACAATGTATTCAGAATTACACAAACATTCAAAGTTTTGCTGAGACTGTGCAAAACGGGTCTTACTTCAATTTTTTAAAAAAGAATATTCTACAAACTGTTTAAAAAGTCAGTTCTCAAGGCTTGAAGATTCTGACCATTTGTTTCATAATGTGGTAGGCTTGATTATATAGCTCACTGACATAGTTATTCTCTTCTGAAATATTATATGTGTTGCTTCCGTATTAAAAACAACCAACCTCTCAGGAGTGATTTTAAATAGACTGTGATATAAATAATCTAATATATGCAATAGTACAATGGAAATATTCCTCCTATTCACACAATGAATAAATTTCATGTCTCCCCCCCCCCCGCCTTCTCTTGCGCCAAGTGAATCTGCCTAAATAAATTCTGGCAGAACAGAGTGAGACATAAGCAGCATGAATAAAAGCAGAATAAAATCCCCCAATGCTCTGACGAGGAAGGTTTGCAGGTGATAAAACTCATCTGCTGGTACTTAGGTCAATATTAGAAAGCACATCAGCTTCTCACCATCTTATTTTTTCATGTATATAGAAAAAAAGCTGCTTCAGTGAGCAACAGTATTTGAGACTCTCCAAAGCTAGAAAGTCCATTAAATTTCTGAATCATCTTCCAATATTTATGAATCAAATGAAAGCCGCCTTATTTTATTCAACATCTTGAATCAATTGAGGGCCCAGATCTTATTTATGGCAGAAGAACATTGGGAGATGTCATCCATCTGCTTGGTGAAGTATCATCAGTTGGAACCCTAGACTAAGCTAGAAATGCTGTAGAAACCCTGACCTGGTGACCAGAGCCTGTAAATAATGGCAAGGGCGCAGACTGAAGAATTCCAGTGAGTACTTTACTCTCAAATAAGAGAGCAAATTAGGCAAATTAAGATGGCAAGGTTCTGGGATCTTTCTTTCTTTCTTTCTTTCTTTCTTTCTTTCTTTCTTTCTTTCTTTCTTTCTTTCTTTCTTTCTTTTTTCTTTGTGTGTGTGTGTGTGTGTGTGTGCTTTTTTAATGTAAAGTGTCTTGTGAAGGCAGGGCAGTCTGCACTTGTTCATTATTTTAGAAATGGAGCCTAGACTTCTTATCAGTGGAAGAAATAGCTCTCAGAGAAACAAGCTCAAATTAAATTCTAGCAAGCTGAACTTCTTGGCTTAGTGTCAGCCTTGGTGATAGGTTTATATGGGGTCTTCTCCTCCTGACCTGGCAACAATGATTCTCACCGTCATCATCACTCACTTAGATTGCAGAAATGTGATCTACATGGGACTCCCTTTGAAAATGATCCAGAAACTGCAGCTAGTTCAAAAGACAATGACCAGGATGTTTGTAGGTGAGAGCTGCTATTATAATATAACATTGATTCTTTGGTTGCTGCACTGGCTACCAATAGGTTTTCAAGTCACATTCAATATCTTGTGTGATATATTGCTTGGATGAATGGCCTATAAAGCTTTTGGTTCCAGGAGACCTTTTTCTTTAAGTAGAAGCTACCCAGATCATGCCTATACAAGGATACTTATGGTACATGAGTGAAAACTACTTTGGGGTAGTGAGTAAGGCATCAGGCTAAAAACTGAGAGATTGTGAGTTCTAGTCCTGCCTTAGGCATGGAGTTAGCTGGCTGACCTTCGGCCGTTCCCTCTCTCTCAGCCCTAGGATAGTTGCAATGGCAAACTACTTCCAAAAAACCGTGCCAAGAAAACTGCAGGGACTTGTCCAGGCAGTTACCAGGAATCGACACTGACTTGAAGGCACCAAAAAAAAAAAGTATGTTTTTTAAATTTGGCCATAGAGATATGAATTCTGTTGCCCTCTAATTTAGTTTGTTTTATGTTTCAATTCTTTATTATTTTTCCAGTGTCTTGGAAACTGAGTGGCATATAAATATATACAAATAAATCAATGGATACACCAACCAAATTATCTGGTTTAGTTGATCTTTTCCATGTGTGAAAATAATTTGTCAGAAACCTCTTCTAAAATCTGTATTTACTTTTCACATCTTTCCACTGAATGAAAAGGGACATTGTATCCTCTGATCTGTAGCCATATGCCAATTAATGGCTTGCTGAAGACAAAATTAGCAACAGAATTCATAGTATCTTGACTAAAAGCACTCCTTCATTTGTTTGCCTTCCCCCACCCATTTTCCCCTAAGTTGACAATGATAGATAGCCACAAGTTACAGCTAATGGA
Organism: Python bivittatus; assembly: GCF_059951505.1. NCBI lineage: Eukaryota > Metazoa > Chordata > Lepidosauria > Squamata > Pythonidae > Python > Python bivittatus. Next base: position 49,513,887 of record NW_028277125.1, on the reverse strand, counting down.
TGTCAAAGATGAAGAAAAACTATGATTCTCCATACTGCATCTTACAGAACTGCCTTCTCCTGTTAGAGGACAAACTAAACATTATACTGGTCCTTTATTTAATCTTACACACACAAAAAATTCTCTTGCTATCACTATAACCTTGCAGTAAAATGACAGTCCTGATGATTTGTCTCTCTTTGGTTTGCTCTAGCACAAGAGGAGAAATCCACTATACAAGTACAGGGTGAAATAGTGATAATGACAGTAATGAAAATACGATAAATTGTATTAAGCTCTCATTGTTAATGGAGTAGTTAGAGGCATGTACAGTAGCTCCGCCAGCTATCTATAGACTGAGGACATAAAATGTTTTCTTAGCAGGAGGTCTTTCAATCGCCAGAACTTATCAGTACAAAACAACCAGATCATCCAACATCCTCCTGAAGACTATCATATAAACCTTTACAGGAGTTCAAATTTAGCAATGGAATATGAGAAGTTTGTTGCAAAAGTTATGCTAGCTAATTGCTCTGCTTATAAGCAATAACACTTCAAGTTAATTTGGTCCTTCAAAAGAAAGCCAGTATCATTAAGTGAAGCTGAGTTTAATAGTTGTTACATATTCTGCTACTCAGAAGAACACCAATATCCCTAAGATGCATGAAACATATTGTAACGAGCTGCCACCTGTTGATCCCAAATCCAGTAACTTTCCTTGCAACCAATATTGATTCAAAAGAAAGTTCATTTATTGAGAATAAGTGTACAGATCCAAAGCATTGCTAAGATTGATCAAAAGCGTGCCAAAAGCTGTTTTTCTTACTTCCCCCCCCCCCTTCATCGCCCTTAGTTCTTGGTCCTCTGATTCTCTTGCTGGTATGACCTTGAGCATGCCAGAGCTTGTGATAAGGAGCCATCTGCTTTAAACGGTTCCTCATTCCTACTTCCCCCCCTTTTTCAATGGCAGAACCGCAGCATGTAAAAAACCATTTTTTAAAAAAAAACTAGCCATCTAATAATCTATTATAAAATCTTGCAAGGATTCTGACACATATATATTGTCAGAGAGGCTGCTAGAAAATCCAAGTGCAGAAGGAAATACTTATTTTCAACTTTACATTTTACAGAGGGATTTGAGTAATGACATTCAGATCTACCATTGCTATTAACATTAGCAGGTGCCATACATGGATATGAACTGCAACTTCCAAAGCTTGACCAAGTTCAAGTTCAATGAATCAGGGTCAGACTTAGAAATAGTTTTCAATTCCAAGATAAATCTTGGCAAATGCAAATCTATATATTAATAGGATTTCAGTTGCTGTGTAATTTTTCTAACCACTTGGAACATATAGCCAACTCTCATGCATGTTGATGTAGAAGCTAGAATTATAAGTTACAGTATGACTTGCAAGTAAAATTAACTGCTGCACAGAAATCTATTCAAGCTTTAGTGTTGACTGGGTAAAATATAATTTTCTCTTGGTTGATTTCAAAATGGCTTCATTTAAAATGAGATTGTCTCCATTTAGATAGATCTCAAACATATTTGTTGCCCACAATGCAGCTATACAATGTAGTTACATTTTTCATTTGTATTGCTGAAGCTCATGTAACATTCTGAATGCCAGAATTTCTGGGCTTTGTAGTTTTTCCAGTCTGTTGAAGCCTTACTAAAGACCCAGAAATGCCAAGAAATGTTATTTCCTAGGGAATCAGTGCATATAATGCTTCTGCTACTTAAGAAAGATAAATCTAAGCAAGAATTGGAATGGGACAGCTGCAGTGGTGGGAAGGGCTTATACTGGGTCTGATATTTCACATGCTGAGCCCAGATTTTTCTTTTAAAAAAAGGTCTTAGTTCATAATTAGAGTAACATTGCAAGCTTCACCCTCAGAGAAATGTATTTCGAGTGGACACTAGCCAAATGCAAAGTCTAGCTATATCTGTCATTCTAGTGAATATAGAATTGGGAAATTATGTATTCTGAAATCCCCAGTCCTGAATATTACTACCTTTATCTAATATCTACCTGTTCTATATGTTTTGAGCCATACATATGTGGCACACAACTTTCCCAATAGTTTATTACCTCCATAGTTCCAAAATTCTTGATTCAATGTTCAAGTAGAATACTAAATTTTCCTTTAGAACATATCCAAAATTAGTTGGGATGGCTAGAAGTTAGGATTCTTTCCAATGAAGCATACAGCTGTGGCCTCTCCTGATATGGTCAACTTTCTTCCAAGTTAGGGAAAACTGTCAGAAAAGAACAGTTTTTCTATCCATCTAAAGCAGTGTTTCTGAATCTTGGCAACTTTAAGATGTGTGGACTTCAACTCCCAGAATTCCCCAGCCAGCATGAAACACTGATCTAAAGGAAGGAGCCAATTTCTTTTTCCATAGTTGGAACAGTTCTTATTATAAATCAGGTCCGTGGTGAGTGAATTGTAGTTATTGTACTTAGATTTTCAATTTGGATTCTGTCTCTCTATCCAAAAGAGCATTTTGCATTCAAAAGTAATTGGATTCAGGGAAAAAAAAAATTAAGTTACCAAGATTATCAAAAGCAGAAGCCCTCTGATTATTTTATTCTCTTATATCAATTATGTGATTTGTTAGAAGAAGAAAAAAAAAAACCAGAATGATATTCTCCATGCCACTCCTACACATTAAAGGGGAATCAGAGATACGATTCTTGTTTTCATAGCAGTTGTGTGTTTTTGATAACTACTTGTTCAGGATTATTTATGAATCTGTGATCTTTTTATTATAAACCCAGGGGAAACAGATTTCGGTAGCTTTTCCCTCCCTGCATTGCAATCTATTAAACTGTGTCGGACATTTAAACATCTTTTCTGTGTATATTTGCAGGAAATTATGATTTAATTCTATTCAAGTGCATATTTTAGGTTTGCATTATTTCTAATAATAATCCTGTAGATGAAATTGTTACATCAGATGGTACCTGAGATCTTGCATTGGTATGTTATGAAATATTACAAAATGGTTGCCTAGTGTAGCAGGATCCTAAAACAGTAGATAGTAAACACAATATCTTCTAAATTGCCTTTTTATGGAATCTTTCTTTTTCCTCTGTCAAGTTATACTGTGTTTTTTAATATGTAGGAGTTAACGATGGCACTGCTTTTTCATTGCATGATTTAGCTTCAAATTAATTTAAATAGTACAAGATATAATAAGTGCATGCACACACACACATGCACATTTACATATACATACTGTATTATTTCTGGATGAATAAACAGGTATTGAATTATTATCTTCCAATTCTGCCTTTTCCCTGCTCGTGAAGGAGGTCTGCGGCAAAAAACAAACTGGTATTACTGCCTGCTACTACTACAAGGTGACAACACAGTTCTACTCTTCATTTGTACAACAATGATTTTATATCTTTAATCACCTCTTCCAATGGTTTGCTTTGCTTTCTCACAGTAAATATTTTAATTCTATGCAAGAAGATACATTGGGCAGAGGGACTTAGTATGCCACATTTCATTGCTAAGCTTAGAAAAGAACAGCAGAAGGGATATATTTTGTGTGAAACCTTAATGTATTTTCCCCAATTTAATCCTTAGTCCTCATGCGTAGACTATAAATTTTGGGAGTTGTATATTAATTGGGGATGTAAGTTAGGCATTAGAACTGTTTTAATAGCCTTTGATTTACTTGCTTAAGCGCTTATTAGGATGATTCATGAAAATGTTTTAAAGCCATCTCCAAGCTTGGAAGACACTTACTATAGTCATTAGCCTTCCAATGTGTTTTCCCTCTAATAATTTGGGTACATGAGAAGGAGAGGACCTGTCTGAATCACAATCCTTTAAATTAATCATATGATCTCTTGAATAACTTGTAAAAAGCAGTAGAATTGAGATAACGGGTACTTCATCAATAAGGTTCCAGTGACTTTATAAATCTTTAAATCTTTCTCATGAGACAAAAATTCATTTTGAGGAAAAAGAATTTGCTTTAGAAATTCTTTCAGAACAGAGAACATTTTGGAGAAATTCTCATTGGTTCATGATATTCTTGCTGTTTAGTAGCCGGTTGTCAAGGGAAAGTGAACATCTTATCTTTTATTATGTAATTTTCATCATCTGCAACCTTCCTGGCTTGTTTAGTTTCTTTGAAATATCAAAGGAAAGCATAATGATTGGCTTTTACCATTGGCTTTTACTGTAGCAGTGTTACCATTTTTTTTAAAGGAGAGAACTGCCCCTGAAAAATTGTTGGAGGATTTATCTGTCCCCTGAAGAAATTCAAATACATTATCTACCCAATTTTTTCATCCATAAATCTGATGTCAAATTTCAATAGGCTATTTGCACCCAACATAGTATATGTTGTACTAAGAACTAGGCTTGTGCAAAATATACTTTGACCTTGCTTTGCAAAGCGTACAACCTTAGTGCTTCACTTAGACCTGCCTCCACATCCTCGGCTGGCAATTATAGCAGTTGGATGAGATTTTTGCACAAGTGCAATACATGAGAAAAACTTTCCAGTCATGTCCTGGAGAGGATGGAAGAGAACTCCCTCTGTGTGTAATACACGTGGAGACTTCTCTTCAGGATCTTGCAAGTGCTGGTTGAGACTGTGATATAATAGGTAATTATTAACAAAGCTAATTGTGTTACTTTCTTGCCTCAGTGAGGCAAACGCTGGCTGTCTTGTGTACTGTAGCCACCTCAAAGTCTAGCTTTCACATATTGTATGTTACAGTTGGGTAAACATAGCAATGTACCATTGTGATCAGTAGAATCTCTCTCCATTTTAATATGTTGTCTAGATTTGTCATAGCCTTTTACCCAAGTTGCAAACATCTATTTATCCCAAGGCAATTATCACCATCCTTATAAATTATTGAGCCTGGGCAGATTGACTGTTATTACTGCAACTACATTCTTCCTATATACATTGCATTGGCATTGCTTGTTGACATAATCTTAATGGGGGAGGGGGGTTCCCATACGGACCAGTTTTGCAATCCCTTATTTCAACAAGGGATTCCTTAAGTCTTTCTCATTTCCATCCACTGCAGTGGTATCATCAACATACCTGAGGTTGTTGAAGTTTCTCCCAGTAGTTTTAATTCCACCTTTTATTGCTTATATGTATTTAGTACTGCCCATTTTGAGTGTTTAGTACTGCCTGTTTTTGGTAATGTATTATAAATTGGTAATGTATTATAAATTGATCTTTTCCAGGCCCTTGAATCACGTTTCAAAAGTGATTCAAAAGTGAATCACGTTTCACTTTTAAATGCATCATCTGGTAAGATTTTGAACAGTTAAGCTGTTATTTCATCAGTCCCCACAACTTTGTTTTCCACAATATTTTCTAAGGGCCATTTAAGTTTAGTTTATAGAATATCTGGCTCTTTCAATGATTAAACTTACGTATGTGTGAAAACTTTATGTATGTATGAAAAATATTTGAAAAAAAAAATACAGTTCTATATATTTGTATCATCTCTTCTTAACAACTTCTTTCTTCATTAGAACACTGGTTTCTTATGCCCATCTGTGTATTAAAAATTCCCTTGGTTTTCTTAAACAAAGTTCTTGCCCTTCCCATCCAACTGTTATCCTCAATTAATTTGCATTGTTTATTTAGATATATCTTGCTTCTTGATTTTCTCTGTAGCTCAGCTTTTATTTGGGCAATTTTTCTTGTCTGTTGCCTTTAGATTTCCACCTTTTTTTTTTCAGATGCTTTCAGTGTACCACCAGACACCAGTTTTGCCTTCTTTTGCTTTGTTGCATTTTGAGGTGGGGGTTTTACTTAATTTTTAATGAAGTCACAAATTTCAACTCAGAGTTCTTCAGGCACTCTATTTTTTCAGTCTCATCCATTAAATCTATTATTTTCCTTCACAATACAATCTTTCTCCAGTGGATCCTATTTAGGGTGATCCCTCTTCTATCATCTGCCTTCATGGGCAATCCTTCTAGAAGCATATAACACTGATCTGCTAACTCACAGATCCTTGGGATTACAAGTTGCTGCATCAGAAGATAGTGATTTCTGAAACTGGGAGTTATGTACTTTGAATAATATTCTCTTCCCTTCTTACTGACTCTAGCAGAGATAATAAAGAAGGAAAGCAAATTCTGCAAAGCCAGTTTTATCAGGATTTGTCTTTTCTTAAAGCATTTTCTACAGTAAATAAACACACACATGTGCACGTGCATGCACACGCACACTACAGTAACCAGTTATGAAGGCTGAAAGGTAGCAGGTGTGTAAGAACTGTCCAATATCCAACTGTATACTGGACAATGAGCTTTTGCATCTTAGAGAAGATGATTTATATCTTCTTTGAGGGCAAGGCAGCTGAACTAGAAAAGCAGGGGAGTTTGTGGATAAGACTCAGGGACATATGGATAGCATCCCATTCTTATAATGACAGATCTGCCAGTTATGGAGAATGAGCATCCTGGGAAATAAATTATTTGGAAACCTCTTTTTATTTCTATGGTGTATGCTGCTCCATGTGCTTTTGAAGAAATGCATCCACAGAAATTGCTATGTAAACAACATGAGAAAAAGAAGTAATAATGTTATAAATATTATGCAGCAAGGGCCCTATTACAAAGTATTATTTGTCAGCTTTTTAATGTGTAAAACTTCATCCACACACTCTTTTTAAAATTACATTTGTTAAGAACTAAAACACCACTTTAATTCTCACATATGCTTTCACAAAGTCCTGCTGAGTTAATATTTTGGAAAAAAACAGAATGAATGCTGTCTTGAAGGTTTCCCTCCCCCCCCCCATCTTTCACAAATGGCTTTACAGAAAATTAGTGAAGCGTGTGTGTATGTATGCTCTAATTATATACAGACTATGAAACACCTTCTGAAATGCCAATACACAATTGGCAACTACTACTTGGGATGCATTTCCTCACCAGATGTATTACTCAGGGTCTGTTGATTCAAATAGCTGCCTCTTTTGGGAAAATAAAATAAACTCTGTTTAGCAGCAAATAAATCTTTATGCTTCTATGAATTTTATAGCAGCATCTTTTGAAATCATTAGAATTCCCTTTTCTTTATTTCTTTATTTGAAAGACTGCTTTTCCCTGCAGAATGCTGGTGTTATTATTAAAAAGGTCCTTCCTTTCATAGCTGATGTCATTTTATATAGAGAGATCTATCATGCTAGAAGGTATAAATGTGTTTGCTAGGACTTGGACTTAAGGTAATATATGCATAGCTCTGGGAATAACCAGTGAAACTATTTGGCCTAATAAAGTAACATATATAAGAACTGTGTTTTTTCCTTTTTGCACCAAAAAAAAAAAAAAAAATGAAGAAAGCATCAATCTGAATATGGGACATCCATAACCGCTCCTGATTTTTACATATTTATCTGGTAGTTCTAAAGCTGAGCTGCACTCATGTTTATTAAGTCCTGTTTTTGTACACAAAATCTAGACCATGTATGAAGGCTAAAAATAGAAAATAACTATCAAGACCATGCATGCTGGTCCTACAACTGTTCTCTCTGGGCAGTGCTAGAATTTCACTGCCCAACCTTGTTGTATTGAATAGGAAGATCTGAATGGAAGTTCTATATGTGTTTTTGCGTGCAGATGAGTAGAACACTTGTCTTAGTTATAGGGATCCCTTTATCAGGATTGATGAGGGAAGTAAGAGCAATTTCCATCTTTTCCTGCTCTGGGGGAAAATGATGTCAAAACAGACATCATTAAAGAAGGAGCAAAATTTCAGGAATGAATACAGTCTAAATACAGGCCTCCAAATCACCCAGAAGTTTCCCAATCTTATATATGGCATGGCTGGAGTTAGGAGTCAGATTTGGGATTGTTACAAGTGAACAATGTATAGCTGAAACAGAAGAATTATACATAAAAAATATATATTTGGTATATGCATATTTATATGTTGGTTGCTTTTAGAAATTAATTATATTTCTACTGAAATTACAGGAACTATCCATTATAATTCAGTCTCTATCAAAGACATGAACTTTTATGCATGCTGAAGGGTAACTTCAAAATTCTGCTTTTCTTCTAATGGTTCTTTGATTTTAGACTTAAAAGATATGGACAGCCTTTCCTTTGACAACCCTTCAAATAGAAGGCTTTCTCTGTAAATAAGATGCATGGCTTGTATAGTCTGCATAGGTTATTCTCCTCAAGATGCAATTTCAAATTAAAGTTCTCCTTAAATACAATGTGTAAAACTTTAGATCTCTGTTTGCATCCACAGGGATGACCTGGACTGTAACAGTGATGCACACTGTTTATTTTGTTGTTATTTGTAGAGTATGGCCTTGACAATTTGAGTAGATAGGGAAAAGGATGAATTGATCCTACCTTAAGGCTGAGAACTGAATTCCTTCTGGCTTTCACAATATATGAACAAGATGTAGCTCTGCCATAATAGAAAGTTTGGAAAGATTAGGGTTGGATTTGCTTTTGAAGAGTTGGTACTCTGTTCAATAGTTCAGTAATCCAGCTTGGAGATCTTTCACAAACAGACTTTCTAATGGCTTAGGTTTGGGCGAAGACCATAATACCATAATTAATAGATGTGTGTGTGTCTGTGTATACACCCAGACACCCCCCCCCCCAAACAAATATTCTGGTAATTGTATTTGCAGTGTAGAAAAAACTATCCAACATTAAATAAGGAAAATACATAGAAGCAGCCACCTGACTAGTTTTAACTGAGCTCCTAGGAATTTTTTGTAAGTATGATAACAGAACTGGACAATTCTTCAGAGTTGTTTAGATTCAGAAATAAAATTTACTACATGAAAACTCTTGTCCCTTTGCACATTTCTAAGAATTTAAAAATACTGTGGTAATTCCTAGCAAAGATTGAGCTAACTAGTATTCTGGCTGGGGGGAGGGGACAACAAAATATTGCTAGGAAAATCATAAATAGGGCATGATAAAGATATCTATTCACTGTTCTTCAGCCTTTGACAGTAAGATACATAGTGTCTCTGAATAAGATTGTTCCAGTTTAAGCTATTTTGATTAACACCCAACATAGATGTAGCCTCTAATAATTTATGTAATACTTTAAATCTGGATCTAGGTTAATAACCATTAAAGGATTCCATGGCAATCAATTTTATAATGGTTCATTCTGTTTGTCTTGAACTATTCCAGTCATTTTGATTGGCTAAATCGCTTCTGATGCTTGGAAAGAGAGTGATTTGTTTCTTGTATGCTCTCATGCCGAGCAAAACTCTACCTCTCTAAATCATCTAATTTTCTAACCAAGCAGTTCAATCCCGTTTGTAAAACAATTGTAAGAAAATTGGACTTCATGCACACAATCTGTACTGTAGGTCTTTGTGTTCTATAAGACATCTAATATATACCAGAGTAGCAGATATTATGTGTACCCTGTAAGGTGGTTGCTGTGGTAAAATTGCAAGAGGAATACTGTATGGGCTCCTGGAAGGAAGATGGGATATAAATCTAACAAATAAATGAAAACAATTGCATTGTTTGGGAGAGAATTGATACAGGGATATTAATAGAGGCAATCCATTAGAGGCTCCACCCTATTTACTAGTAACATATCTGCCCATGCCATCAATTTGGATGACCATGAAACTGAATCACATTCTATAAGGAATATTATCACTCCATTTGCTTCCGAACTTTTTGACTGGAGCCATCTTTAAAGCTGCACCACTGAATTTCTTTATCATCATTTCTACCAGGCAGCTTGGATTTAAAAAAAAAAAAAAAAAAAAAGCAGATGCCTGGAGGCTTGGCTTCAGAGTGACCTCTATATGATTTAATTCTATGCAGAGAAGAGCAGTAGGCCATTGTTTGCTCATTAATTAGCATTAAGGTCATAAGGAGAGTTAGCAGTTGGTTTTCTCCCTTGAGGTTGAGTGAATTAATTCAGCTGAGGAAAGATATTTCAGTCCCAATTTAGCCAGAGTGCTAAGCTCAGGAGGGCAATATGAAAAACATAATGTATCAAAGAATGGACAGCAGTGAGAGGTCAAAATGAGAGTAGATTTTATGGTGCAAACCTGAAATTGTAAAGATTTGTATGAGCACACATATATTGTTTCAGTGTTCAAGGTCAGATATTCTCCTGGGAGCAGGGTGTTAAGTGATAAGTGAGAGATATAAGATGGGAGTAATAGCTATATGCAAATAAATGAACAAACAGCAAACAAGATGAGGGAAATAAGCATACATCTTTACATTGCTATATGAAAAAGGAAAAGTCATGTTGTATATTTTTAGAAACATATCCAAGTTTTATAATAAGTTGGTCTTTTGGATGTGAAGTTTAAAAACCAATAAAAGAGGATGAATCAAATAATAGTGTATGAAAATGCACAGCATTCATATGGCAAATTATATACTAGCTTATGGAATAACTGGAGATAAAGAACAATTTGGATCTCGGGGTAAATACAGAGAAAACCAGTATAGAAGTGCAACTGAAAGAAGAAAAGTTTGCATCCTTCCTTCAACACATGCATCTTAGCAAAAGAAAAGCATCAATACATAATAGACTAATTGGTCCACAGAATTAGTTTTATTATTTAAAGATAAATCACCTAAACGAGAGAGAGAGAGAGAGAGAGAAAGTGAGAAACAAGAAGTCTACTAAAAACATTATTGAATAAATATTTAGTTTCTAACTTCCCCTTCAACTGATGTACTCCAACTGATATACTTAAATTTTTAATATATTTTTAGCTTCAGTTCTTTAATTCTTTTTCCCCTTTAAAACCATATTCTAAAAGTTTAAATTTGCCTTGCTGCATAATATATTATATAGATGGGAGCCATTCTTGAAAGTACATGTAGTTAATTTTTGCCATTACTGCATATTCTCCCAATTTGAGTTCCCAATCCGATATTGTCAGTAATGTATCTCTTTTGAGAAGAGAAAATAATAATATAAGAGGACAGTGGTCATGGTAACTATCCATAGTTACTGCAATTATGGTAAATTAATTAAAGTAAGTGGAGGACAAAAAATTAGACTGGGTCCTTGACTTTAATTATGGAGGGTAAAAAAAGGTTTTTCAGAATTTAGGAGCTTGAAATAGAGAGTATTCAGGGATGTTTTCCCTCTTTCTGTCCTGATGACAGCTGAGTTGTTTTGTGCCCAGGACTTTTCATTTCCAATGTTTATTTTATTTTCTCTTATTTCAGCATCACTTAGCTTTTTTTTTTTTTAATAGAAAAGTCTGAATGAAAATTCCTCAGTTTTTCAGTGCATTTCTCTTCCTATAACTTTGTGTAGGCACATTTGCCTAATATTGGAGTTTTTCAATAAGAACTGAACACAAAACTGAATTTTGCTTTGTGTATAAACTTGGGAAGTATATGCTCACATTACATCACATGACATAGTGAGAAGAGTAATTTCTCCCTCATTCTTAGGCCCTGGCCCTCCACCTAGCTTTCTCAAAAGTAAAACATTTGAGTTTAGAAAAAGTACAAAGAAATCATCAAGGGCCCAAGGCTGTCAGGCTTTCATGCATTGATTACAGCGAACATGGTATAATTCCAGCATTGTATCATGGTAAATTTCAGATTTAATTTATATTTAAAATCAGTAACTCTCCCACATAATTATTTAACTTATAACTATAAGAAATAGCAAAAGTTTTTTGGAAGTTTTAGAAGGATTTATGAATGCAAAACAAATTAATTTAGTTAATACCAATTAGTGTTCCCTGTGGTGAATGGTTTTCTCTGTTTCAATATAGTCAGTTTGAATAAAAATATGTTTCTGACTCCTTGTACTCTGTGGCTTTTTATTGACACACATTTTTATGGCATCTGTTAAAAAAGATTCTAATCCATGAAAACTGTTACAATAATAAAATGATGTTAATGTAAAAAAAGAGATAAAAAAGAAAGAGTGTCTGGAGTGAATGTGGAGGAAGTAATACAGCTCCTTCGTAATAAAGCTGAATGTGTTATTTGGCAAAAGCAACTAGCAAGTAGCATTACAACTAGGAGTTGTAATGTTTTTCTGTGTTCCCAATACAAAACAAACTTCTGTAGTATGAATGAACGTTCCACTTCTCTTCTCAAGAATGTTTATCTTTCAAATCAGCAAAATAGAGCCAAGGCTAGATTAAGTTAGAAATTATTTAAAATCTCCAGGATTTAGACAAATTGATATAGAAAAGGAGAAAGAGCCATCAGATTTCTAAATGTTATCAAACTTAATGAGCACATATTATCTATTTGAAAAGACTGGGACTAGGCAAAAACTTTCATACCCGTTAAAATGTTGCATTTTATCTTTCGAGAATATAACAAATGATTTATATTCTTAATATGATTTAAACTAGTGATGGATCTCACAGCTCAATTTATAATTGGGTTAGCATCTACAAGCTTTCTTTGAGAGCAGTTGGGGAGGGAAAAATACTCATCTAGTTTCTGAGAGTCATAAACTTGGAAGAGATATTGGATATTGTCTAGTCTGACAAATTGCTGAATACAGAATGCAGATATGCCATCTGCTTACTTCTATAAAAGAAGAACCCACCAGCATTTGAAGCAGTCTGTTTCACTGCTGAGCAGTTCTGAGCATTAGATTTCTTCTTACATCAAAGTGAAATTTCCACTCATTTGTCCTAGTACTGCCTCTGGAGAACTGAGAACAAACTTTCTTCCTTATCGGTGTAACAGTCTTTCAGATGTTTGAAAACTGATCTTTTCTTCATCTTTTTCTCTAGGCTAAATATATTCAGCACTTTCAGCCATTTCTCACATGATTTAGTTTCTATCCCTTTTATCATTTTGGTTACTCCTTCCTGGATGTATGCTAAGACAACACACAAACACACACACACACAATTTCAGTGGCTCCTGAAAAACCTCATGATACTAGATTTGATCCAATTCTTTATGGACTCCATTATCCATATTTTGGAATACTTTTGCTTTAGTTTATTAGTTTTATAAATGTTTCGCAGATTTAGGAACCATCAATAAGAAAAATGAAAAACAGGTTACACTTTATTTAAAAACAAGAAAAAATAATCAGACTTACCAGCAGTGTTCAATATATAGCAAAGTATAACAAATTAACAGTAGTTCCATATGGATATTATATTTGGGAAGGAACATGAAGCTGTGAGGCATCGCAAAGACAAATACTCATGAGGAGGAACTGGACAGCCCTAATATCATGCTTCCAAATTCTAACTGAAATAGCTAGGCTTAGAAAAATATTGTGGCTAATAGTACAGGCAGTTCCCAGGTTAAGAATGTCTGACTTATGGACAGTTCGTACTTGGGCTGCTTATTAGTAAAATGGCGGATAGTGTTCTTCCTCGAGCTGATGAACTGCTGAAGCTGTGCAATGTCTTCATGAACCTCTGAAGCCACGTGTTTTTAATATATAGCCTGTTTTCAGTGGTTTTCAGCAGTTCATGAAAACATTGCATGGCTTCAACAGTTCATCAGCTCGAGAAAGAAGAATGCCGTCCACCATTTTTAGTAATGGGCAGCCCACTTGTAAGTATGAATTTTGCCTTACATTCAAGTAAAAGGCAGGCTTAGGAACGGAACTCGTTCTTAACCTGGGGACAGCCTGTATTTAAAATACTGAATGTGAAGAACTGACAGGGCTATACTTTTATCTATCTTGGCAGAAAGTAGCCCACCAAAGCATCTGCAACAAAGATGGTGGACTGAAATGCATCCATCAACATAATTCAGAGTTGATGAGACAACATCAACACCTTGACATACAATTTTTAGGCCTTGCATAGGATCCTTCTTTTGAACTTTTGCTCTCTTCTGCATTAAATATACTCAGAAAATGTCTCCAATGCTATGAATTTCACAAAAATTGCTATATCCTTTCAATACTTTTAGATGTCAACTCTCTAAAAAGAACATAAAGGACACTGTTTATTGTACTCTCCATTAATGTCAAAATGAAGGTATAAATAAAGTTATATGCACAGAAGCAATTTTGAAAGTCCCAAGGATTTAATGCATTTAATTTTTTTTTTTAGTGTTACTAGTTAGAATTTATGACAATGGGAGTAAAATATATTGCAATATTAATTAAGTCTGAGTTCTCTGTAGATAATACATGACCACCACTATAAATAATTATATTTATTACTTGTATTTCTTCCTTGTTTTGGAAGAAGAAAAATCTCTTCCTTGACTTGATCTACACATTCCATTGTCTTTTCAACATCAATTATCATTGCTTATTTTATCTGTTTCTATTTAATTGGCAATAGATATAGAAGACTGTAATTATAATTATGCATAGCATGTCTATGTACAATTAAAGAATCTTTTCATTCAAATGACCCCTTTATTTTACACAATGATTCCTTTCTACATAACATATATCCCAATTCCTTATGCAGCATTGTAAGATTAGGTCTACTACTTTTTTCCTGACCTGTTATCTATAATAAGAAAACAAAAGGAATAGAAGAGTTCCATGTAATGCATACATTATATTTTTTTTGAGACAGGAATTCCAATCAAACAATGGATTGCAATAAACCTGAAGTGAACAAACGATGCCATTTCTACCCTGTTGCAGATATTACCTGCTCTTATTTCTTTGGTGATTTAGGAAACAAGACAGCAGTAATAATGATTGAAAACTCTTTCCCAAACAGTGTGATGGCACTTCCTGCTTCCAGGAGGGATGATCTATGCTCTCTTTGTTGGAAAGTCCATATTGCCCACAAACCAACTTTCTATCACATCATGCTGTGCTGGCTTGTAAAAGAGTCCAAATGTGGCATATCAGCAGAGATATGGAGGTATAGCCCCATGAAAAGCATGAAAACACAGGTGGGCTGGATGAAAACAGAGCACTCATTGACTTACAGGCCTATTCCCATGGTCTCTGGATTCCTGCAAGGATAACATCTCCTAGGTTTTGACTTAGAAGGGGTTGCAGATAGAAAGCCTTGTCATCCAGAAGTGTACATGGTCTAGGAATATTAATAGTTCTCATTGCTGAGAATAAAAAGAATGAACTCCATATTTAGGCTTAGATATCAAATGAATAGGAGAGAACTGCTGTCATTTTATGAATGAGACAATATGTGTCATGCATTGTCAAATGGAAGAAGATGAAATAACAGGAAATATTAATGGTAGAATTTTCGGGATGATGCCCTGCTTTATTTTTCTTTAGTTTAGATGTTACAAGAGATATTTTCTTTAGAGAATAATTAATAAGCCATTTGGTGCTTCAATTTCCACAATCTCTCATCCCTCAGTTTTAGGAATGGGCAAGGTCCCATTTTTGTCACATAAGCTTGTTGTTAAATAGCTTTTCCAAGGAGAATCTTGTACTTTTGCAACTACCGCTTCTTCTATTCGAGATGAATAATGATTTGGCCATCGAGCAGCCATAGTTTTGCTCTCAGATGTGCTGATGGTGCTCTGCAAGGAAGAGCTAGTCTTTCCAAGTCTTTGGCAAAACCCTCTTTTGACTGACAGCCCTGTTTTATCTGATACAAGGAATGTGTTTTCACCCAAGACAAGTGGGTAAAATCTAATTTGTTTTCAATGGGACCCTACTTTGAAATGTTAAACTGACCTTTTCAAAAGAAATTTACTTGATAGTTCCAAGTGAAGCCCCAGCTTTAAGCTAAGCCTGTCACCAGGACATGATTAAATTCCCTTAAATGTACAGCAGTTGCACATATTATTAATGGAAATTGAAATCGGTGTAAATGGTAACCATAAATTTCAAAAGGTGGGTGGGAGAGAAGAACCATTTGAAGGTTAAGGTGCCTTATAAACCCAAGGATTCATTGTAATGAAGGAAAAACATTGTTCTGGATCCATGAAACTGCAGCATCTTTCTATATATTTACCTTTATTTTTTCTTTACTCTACCAACCCAAGTTCCCTCTTTTGTAAAACTTCTGTCAATCTTTTTTAACTGCACAAACTAAAAATGCTCTATTTTAATCAAGGTGGTTGATGAAATAGGATGAATAATTAGCAAGGAACAATGTTCTCTTCAATTTCTGAATTACATTATGTCTATTAAAGCAGGGTTCCTCAACCTTGGCGACTTGAAGATGTGTGGACTTCAACTCCCAGAATTTTGGAAGTTGAAGTCCACACATCTTCAAGTTGCCAAGGATGAGGAACCCTGTATTAAAGCATATCCCCCCCCCCCTCAGACTTTGTGTTGATCTTCACTCCTACTAATTTCCTGGACATATCTTGTAGTTATCTCAAGAACGGTATTGAAGTGGCTTGTTTCTGCCTTCTTCTGGGTTGCTTTTTCAGCTTCTCAGTCCAGCCAACAGCTGGCCTCTCATCAAGGTATCTACAACTCCCCCCCACCCCTGATGCAAAACATGTAAGAATAGGGAAAGCATTACTCAAAGATAGATCTAAGTGATAGCCTAATTTCAGGAGCATGCCTACTCCTTCGTTGGTTTGTTGTTGTTGAAAAAGTCTTATACGTAATTCTGTAGTCACATGCCTTAACATCTGATATAGCATGCATATATTTTATACCTAGATGAAGATTAATAGCAAGCCAAGATATTTGATTGAACTCTCTAGAGAAAGAACAAGAAGAAAGCATTGCATTTTCCTCTTTTATTAAAGTACACACATTTCTGATTCACCCTGTGTCATACAGTACCAGTGCTTCAGCACTGAAAACTGTATTGTAAATTATAGACTAATGGTAAATGGATCTTGTGATATACCATATATTTCTGTCACAGAATCTATGCCCATTTTTACTTGTACTCTATTATATTCTGACAGCCTAAGAATAAGACACCATTTGATCTGTTGCAAGCATTGAACTACAAATATCATTTTAGAAACATGAAATAGCTCATTTCAAAAACATCAGGCTATAACTTTATGACACATAAACACCAGTGTATCAATTCATTAATATACTGCTTGAACACTTCACCTTGGCCATAGCATACTGTTGTATTCTTGATAGATAATACACACTGTTGGCCATTTTTCTATAGCATTTTTTTATTCAGGCTTCATAAACTATATTAATCTTCTGCTGTGTGCTTTAATTTTGTTTCCTGTAAAAATACATTTTCCACTGCTGAAATTGACCTCAAGTTAGGTGTCAAGGGAACAAATTACCACTCCATATCCCAGGAGAAGCTATAAATAGACTTCCGTATAACCCAGATAATCCTCAATAAATAGTAATATAGTACTAATGACACAAGGGTCTCACATGCTCCTCTGGGTGATGTTTTAGAAACATAAAAAACTCAGAATAGTATTTTTAGTGCAGTACATTTGCACTACATAAGGAATATTTAGCATAAATGTTCAACAAATAAACTTAATCTGATTGAGTGATCTGGTTTGTGAATATAATTCTCCTCTTGTTATATCGTATACCCTACAGACTTTTTTCAGGTAAGAACAGGAAACTTTAAGAGTTTAAAGAGTGTAAGTTTTTCCAGAAAATGAATTTTCAATTTTCCATCATATCCCCCAAAATGTACATTTTTGGATACATTTTATTGCAAAATGTGGCACAGTTTTTTTTTTTTATTGAGGTACATATTATGTTGATAACTTTATTGCAAAATTTGAGGAAGTCTAAAATATTTCTTTGAGAAAGTCAAAAATATTTAAAATAATAAAATATTTTATTTCTAAAATAATTTGTTCCTGTATAAAAATTACTGGTAATGCAAATCAATTCAACTTGCTTACAAATTCAGACTGAGCAACATGATTCAGGACCCATGTCTAAACTATGTACACTATAGAAATAATCCTGTTTCACAACTCATAAAAGTACTTTTCCATAAGAGCTAGGTAAACTTGTTGGAATTAGAGCTAAAATGGATTTTCAAAATTTGTAGCCATTTTCATGTCTACAGGCATTATGCTGATCAGTTTTAGCTACTGCTATTAAGATATTTGGTGACAGCTGTAAGTATTATTAGGAATTAAGAATGAAAAAAAAAATAACTTGTGGAATTAATTACCAAGAGACTAGGTAGAATGTGTCCAAATACAGCTGTTGTGATAGAATGAGAATTGTTTGTTTATTGATAATGGTTTATCAGTATCAGGGAGGTCTATATTTTGACAGATATTTAACAAAAAACATAGAGTAAAAATAGAATCAGACTTTTGTATATTGTGACAATGCACTTTCAGAATCATTTGAGTAAAACATAAGGAGCAGCTGATTTCATAGCCATAAGATACAAAGTTCTGCAAGATAATATGTGTTCTTGTCTGAACTGATTCCATGTAATGGAATCCAGTATCTTCCCAAATAATGTAACTGTACAGTATACCAAATAAAGAGAAAATGCATAAACTCAAACTTTCCCAATTCTTCAATAATAATCGGTTCAATTAAAATTACCATCCTATGATATAAATTTTTAAGGGAAGATATAGACAAAATTTCATTAGACTTTCATATGATCTATCATATGAAAGGGTGGAATTCAGAGCCATTAGATATGGTGTTGGCAACCAATTTATTTGGTTTCAAAAGAGAATTGGAGAAATTAATGGAGAATTGGGCTGTCAGTTGCTCCTGTTCTTGTTGGCTGTTTGTTACCTCTAGATTGACAACAGCAAGTTTTCAGGCCCAGCTATTAGAAAACAACAATAAAGGCATGTTCAGATTTCTGAGGTGTCTGAATTAATTTGGTTGGCCACTATGTGACACAAAATGCTGGATTAAATGGGTCAGTGCCTGATCTTGTAGAGGTCCTATGTAATTTTTATTTTTTTGACCCCTCAAAGTTCAAAGAACTTTGGTTTCAAATTTCTCATTCATCCTTCTGCTAAGAATTTTGTAGCTCAAAGTTGTGATTGCATGAGTGATATGAAAAATCAAATGGTTGCTAACCCTTCTGATAGATGGAGATGGATGAAGAACCACCTGCCATTTGCTCAGAATGCAAAACTCATTAGCCACCTACCATGCGAATATGTTATTATGGCCATTTACATCAGTTTGGGGAATCTGATATTTTGCTGATTATTCTATCATGTAGGGTTGAGATGTAGCTATTAATGTGATACATAACAAGAGCTGGTGGCAGGAGCAAAACAAGAAAATGAACTCTTTAATATACAAGTGCTTAAGAAATGATTTGAACTGATGGAATTACTTTACACATTCCAAAAGTAAGCCATATGGTAATGATAAATGATACTGAGCTGTATTTTGCTTGAAATGTAGCCTTTATGGGTTAAACAAGTAAAGCAGCAATAGTTGTGAAAGTTGCATTATCTTTGTCATTTTTTTATCATGAAACAATAAAAATTAATATTACTGGCTGAAAGTTATTTTGGTCCTAAGGATTCCTATTAGCTGTGTTTTGGAATAATGTTTCATCAGATGTGGCTAAGCTTGTCTGGGCTGAACGCAAGCAGCGATCAGGTCTGGGTAGTACATGGATGGGGGACCTTCAGGGCTGGCTAGACTGAACAATTGAAAAACATCCTGGAATAAAGAAGTGACAAACCACTTTTGTATTGCTGCCAAGAAAACTAAATGGATGTGACTCTGAAGTTACCATAAGCTTGACTCTAAGGATACTTCACTTACTTATTCCTCTCCCTTTTGGTCCTATTGCACTCCCAAATCTATATACTACTAAAACACTCAGGTCTGTAACCTTCAACCGGGTGAAATGGTGCATCATAGAACAACAATTTTTGAACCAAGGTACCTCAAATGGGCTAACTTATGGAATGTATCCAAAATCCAGGACCTATTAGGCCCGTGGGATTGAAATTTGGGAAATTTGTGGCTGCTTCAGCACTGCTGTGCTGCCACACCACTGTGGTCAGCCCAGGTCATGTGATCATCATGGGCATATCCCTGACCTCTTTCCTGCCTCCTTCTGTCCCCTGCATCCAATTGGCTGGCAGCAAGGCCTGACCGGCGAGCAGCAATTGAATGCTTTGGAAATGAGGCAGAAATTTGAAATCTCTTAATGGTGGTTGGCATTGAGGAAATGAGGAGGAGCAACTTGGATGTCTGCTGGTGAGGTAGGGCTGACTGGGGGGCACCAGTGGTTGACCGGTGAGCCCTCTTCCTTCCTCAAAGGAGGAGGCACTCAGGGACATGTGGGAATGGGGAGTGGGGGTGCAGTTTTTCTCAAGGTCCATGGCTCCCTTTGTTCCAACTCCCTCCAGCAAAGTGACAGGCAGTTCTGTGGGTCAGCAGAGGAGGAGGAGGAGGAAGCTTCACCGGGACTCTCCTGAGGTGAGGTGAGGTGAGGGCAAACAATGCAAACCTACATTATATGTGGAAAGGGAGGGAGGGAGGAAGGGAGGAAGGGAGAAAGTGAGTGAGTTTTCTGACACTCCCTGCCAGCTTCCCACAAGCAAAGTCAATGGGGAAGCAGGCAGCAAGTCATAAGTCGTTCATGCTCCCACTGTTTTTTTGCCCTTGGTCATTCTGTTTCTCTGTTTAGGTAAGGAAATATCTCTGAAATGATGACCCAGTGGGTCACAGGTTGTCTAGGGTTTAGATATATCTGTGATGTGAGAGGAAGGTCAGGGATAAGTATGTCTCAGTAAATAGTTTGATGTCTCTTAATCCCTCCTAGATTTCAGCCAGTGAACAGAGAAAGCTGATACCATTGCATGGGAAAAAATTCTTTAAATATCCTTATTAAGTACTAGCTAAAATACAGGATGAAAAGATGTAATATCATATCAGAATCTAAAAGTGTTGATTTCCTTAAAGAACTAAAAGCCTCTCTTGCATTGGCAAATGTCAGTGCTCATGAGACCACCATCAGAAGAACACTGAGCAACAATGGTGGGCATGGCAGGGTTGCAAGAAGAAAGCCATTACTCTCCAAAAAGAACACTGCTGTCCATCTATGGTGTAATGGAAGGCATGTGAGAGTATACTGGAATGGAAGATCTAGGCTATTAGGAGGGAAAGAGTGCATTCCAGGAGAGGGTACAGGGCAAGTGCCTTCTCAGCACACGGCAGGACCATGAGAAGAAGAAGCAGCTGAGGCTAGTCCCTCCCTAGAGTCTCATGGGGTGTGTCCACTAGTTGCTTTAGCATAGATTTAGTCTGGTGAGATTCTGTCTTTAGGGTTTAAGCCTCATTGTTGTTCTTGGGCTGGGTCTGACAATAGTTTGCAAAGACTGTATAATAATTGGAACAATATTCAGTGGATGGATGAGACCAAAACAAAACTTTTTGCAGGCTAAATTTAACATAGTGTTCCTACTTCCCTCTCTGGCCATTCCTCACTTTTTCCATTTTTTTTTTTTTTTTACTGGTACTAGTCTTAGGTCTTTTGCCATAGCTGTGAAAATTGTGACTCATCAGTGCAAGGGAATATGCAGTAGAAACTATTCATTTTTTATTCTAAACAACAGACTATAGGAAGAAATCCAGAGTTAATTTGAATCTAAGTATGAAAACAGAACCTAGAATCAAGAGATATCTTGCCATAGAGAATAAATAAACCTCTTGCTTTAGAACTGATATTATGAAGATACAGTAGTTTCAGCTGATTGTTCTACGTACCACAAGGGGTCCTTGTTCATGACTCTCACCTTGATAACCTACAGTATGAAGGTTTGCTTTATGCATGGATTCAACATATCTTTGCTGAGCACATTTTACATGTTGCACTGCATTAATAACTGATCACCAGATTCATTTCAGTTTTGGAAGCCAAAACTGCAGATATAATGTTTAAGGTTGTTTTTCTTTACAATGCTAATTGTCAATGTGAAGGCATCGAAAAGTTATACCCTTACACCATGCCTTCTGATTATTTTTTTTTCCTGAAATTGTTGAGGCAACCTGTCTTTGAATTAAATCTTCCATATGTTTAAGCAGGTGGAACATAGTATCTGAATGAAAGTAACTGACAATATCCAAGATACTGTATAAATATGGAAATAACTATTTAATTTTGAAGAAACACTTGCACTGAGTGAAAATTCTGCTGGCAGAAAGATTGCAAGAAAAAAACAGATATGTATTTTAACCAGAGCTATCATACTGGGTTTTTTATTTGAAATATTCTCCTAGTTGACTAGTAAAACTACTTACTTCATCCAGTTCATCTGCATCTATTTTCATATGGCATTCAACTGGTCATTGGTATATTTCTTTGTAATAAGATGGCAATGTTGAACTTATGATTATTTGCTAGGCTCATGTAGAAGACAAATTGCTATTTTATATTAATATGTCAATTTGATCAGTTTCAAATTATGAAGAATGGAAAATATAAAGAACAATACCACATCATAGTGCCTTACAGATTAATGTGTCAGAAGAAAAAATGCATTCCAGAAAGCATTTTGTATTCAACTAAATGCTCTCAGGGAAAATATCCTTCATACATTTTTAAGGGGACAAGGAAAGATATAAAATAAATTGTTATCTGTAATCCACACCACTATAATGAATTCAAAGAGATAGCACCAGCTAACTAAATATCATCAGGTAAGATAAACAAGGTTTTGGCTCCAACACTGAACTTTAAGCTAGCAATTAGGGTCATTGGTATTCAAGATCCCTAAACTATGGCTCACAGGAACCGCAATTCATAAGCGTAGTTTTATCCACAAGCTAGCATCCTTCTCCTGAAGAAGTGGAGGACTGCTAGACTTCATATCAAATGAGGCAAGAGTATCAGGAGGCAATTAGTGCCAGTGGAACTCAGGTAACAGGTTCTCCCTATAGAAGCTAACTGGCCACCACTGGAGCAACCCATGCCAGAGATCACTGTCAAGGAGACCAAGTCAGCTATGTATGGACCTGATATGACCTCATGGGAGGTACAGTCTCTTCCAGGTGCCCATATATAGGACATATATAGGAGAGCTTACCTATGCTATTCAAACCCACTGATAATTATCATTTGCTCTTTATCTATATGAGGACAAATTATATGGCCAGAAGAGTCTTTAAACAAACCTCTGGAGACTATAAGATCTTGGGCAGCAAGAAGGAGGAACTGGAGGTTTTTCCATCAGTTTTCCAACTGAGGATCATGATATAAGGAAGAAAAACAGGATTCTGGAATTCAACACCTGTTTGCCCAAATGGTATCACAAAGAAACGCTTGGATTTTTGGATAATTGCCTAAGCAATTCATGAAGGATTCCTGGAAAAAGATATCTCTTTGAAAAACTAGGAAGGGAGTGTTTGCAGAAAGCAGAACATAAACAGAGAAAAAAGCAGGAGGACTTAATAGCAAGTCAGACTTTCACAGGACTTTACAATATAGATGCCAGTAAGTTGTGCCATTCAACACTTCAGATGGTTCTACACAAATATACAGAATATGTGAAATAAGTAAGGAGAACTACAAATCCTAATTTAAGAAGACAAATATGATGTGATAAGCTAGATATGATGTGATATGAAACTAGATAGGATGGTACTCATGATTGGCACACAGCACCAACGGTCTACAATATATTCAAAAGGAAAATATCTACTGCAATATTTATTTATTTAAATTTAGAGCCCACCCAGCTCTTGACAACTCTGACTTACAATTTAAAAAGTAAGAAAAAACCATAAAACAGAAAAAAAGAACAATGCACAAGCAGGAAAAAATACAGTATATACAAAAAACAACTGACAGGGTCCCCATATCAATCCTACCCCAGGCCTGGGAGAACAACCATGTCTTCAAAGAATTTTGGAATTTCATCAGGGTGGGATAGTATGGATCTCTGGCAGGATGGAATTCCAGAGGTTGGGCTTCCTGGATCCCAACAAATTACACTAATCCAAGAGAACTGGACTGTACCCTTTCTGCCCTCTCTTACTGAACAGGTAAAAACTATTGGAAATAGGCAGCTCCTCAAATAACCAGACCCTATGTCATGAAGGACTTTATAGGTAATAACCAGCACCTTGAATTAGGAAGCAAGCTGGTAATCAATGCAGCATGTGCAGCAATGATAACATATATGCATACTGCAGCATGCCCATCGTTCCCTGCAACATCAAATTTGAGCAGGCAGAAAAAATAGAGGAGATATTACTGCATCAGATGACCAGTGATCAAAATGACACACAATCATCATAATAAGGGAATTTAATTATCCTGATATCTGCTAGGAATCTAATTCTGCAAAGAATAAGAGGTCCAACAAGGATACAAGGATTTGCTATCCTAGACCTAATGCTTACCAACAGGGAGGAGATAGTTGAAGAAGGTGACTGATACTAACCATAATTAACCAGCATTGATTAGCTAGTGGGGCCCCATAGATCTGGCTTCAAGCCAATGTTATTCAGAATCTTACTTACCCAAGGTCTGGCAGGGAGAAATCTGAATAGAGTACCCTGGATATATGCAGAACTCTCTAAATTGTTGAAGAGAAAAAGGGACATGGACAGGAGTAGAAGGAACATAACCAAAGAAGATAGTCTGCAAAAACTATAAGAACTGTGTCAGAAAGGCCAAAGCTCAAATTAAGGTGAGGCTTGTGTGATATATCAGAAACAACCAGTGAGAGTAAGGGAGAATTAGTTCATTCTTTGATTATGTCAAAAATAAAAGGAAAACCAAAGAGGGTTGTAGATTCAATGCAAATTGAAAATAGTGAATCTGTAATGGTTGATGGTGAAGTCAGATGTTCTTAACATCTGTTTTGCATCTGTCTTCTCTTAAAAGGGAAGTGGAACCCTAGCAAAACAGTGTTATACCACTGGGAGAAAGAGGGAATTGCAATTTAGGATAAAGAGATAAGGAGAATTTAGCTAATTTAATGAATTCAAGATAGATTTCATCCGAGGGTCCTGAAGGGGCTAGCAGAGGTAATCCAGAACCATTCTTAGTAATCTTTGAAAAGTCCTGCAGGACTAATGAGGTCCCAGAAAATTGGAAGACAGCAAATGTCATCCCCATTTTTAAAAAAAGAGAAGGAAGTCCAAGAAAACAATAGACTTGTCATGATATCTACATTGGGCAAGGTCTTTAAACAGATGATCAAGCAGCATGTCTCTAAGCACTTGGAATGACATTCTACAATTAACAGGAACTAACAAATGTTTGTCATGAACAATTCATGCTAGTCTAATCTTATCTTCTTCTTTGATAGAGTCACTAGCTGAGCAGATAAAGGAATTACTGTAGACATAGTACACCTAAAGCTCAGCAAAGCCTTTGACAGAGTGCCTCGTGATATTTTCCTTCAAAAATGGTAAAATATGGGCTAGATTAGATAGTAATGTGCTACTATTAGATAGACTCAGAACTGTAGAATGACCACACTCAAAGAGTGTTCATTAATGACTCTGCTCCACTTGGAGAGAAGTGTTGAGTAGAGTGGCATAGGACTCTTTCCTGGGTTGTGCGCTGTTCAGCAAGGAAGCTGAGGGGACATTTATCAAATCTGCAGATAACACAAAGTTGGCAAGGATGGCTAATCCTTTTAAAGGTTTTAAAAGAGCTACATAGACTTGAACAGTGGGCTGAAATGAATAGGACATGATTTAATAGGGTAAAACAAAGCGGTACGAGCATGGAGAAGTAGCTGGATCCCGGACTTTACAAGTGTTCCACTAGTATCCAGTCTGTTTCAGAATAAAATGGCTCTTATCTGAGATCATTTTTGGGTTCTGAAAGATTTATTTCTGACCATGGGTCTTTTTTATTTTGGTTCTACCTGGCTTTCCTTGAAGATCCATCATGGGCTCCTACCTGTCATGACTTGACAAATGCAACCTTGTATCTATTTTTTTAAATTAAACTTTTAACAGATTTTTAGAAAGTTTTACAAAGCACAAAATAAGAAAAAAACAGCTATAGGGTGAAAAACATTATAGGAAGATTTTTTATTGATGTTTTCTACCCTTCCCTTTCATTTGTTTCCCAATCACTAACCTAAATATTTGTACTTAACACTGAACATTGAGGGTAATTGTTAATATCTGTTTAAGTAATTTCATCTGTTACTTTGATTGGTTTCATAACTCTCTTCCTAGAAACCATATTCCAAATAGGTGTCATGATTTATTCATTTTCATGATTAAAATACTTATTTAGGCAAATATTCTGCATTTCAAAATTTTCCATTTGACCCATATTCCTGGGTCAGAGGTAGGAATTATGTAAGTGCAACAGATCTTAGATCCTTGAAAATGGAGATAATTGCATTCTACATTTCAAGTTCAAAATCTCACATAAACCCACATATACTTTTTCAAGCAGGAAAGGGGGAAAAAAAAAGACAGATTGCAGTGTGCCATGAGAACTTAAAATTTAAAAGGTCACATTGAAAATATAAGGTTATAATCTACTTTTACACATGTAATTCAAATACATTTGCTTTGAAGGGGAAAGGAGGAAAAATATTGTTATTTGAGGTAAACCTTGAAAACTGAGATCTCTGAATGAAGATTGAAGTGTAAGTCCAGAACTAAACTTTAACTCAAGTCTCAGAGCATCTGTACCCATCCCCAAGGCACCTAGAAGCAAATTATAGTAACTAACTAATACTTTATATGACCACCATGAGGCAAGTCATTCACTGGAGTTCATTAAATAGTTGCACTGTATTTTTCCTTTCCTGTTTCTGCAAAAACTATAGTATGTTCTTGCATTTGTTTTTTTCCCCCTCCTAATTCATAAAATAATAACTTTATTTAATCACCTGTTCTTCTGTCCAAAACTTAGTGCCTGCTAGTGATTCCTTAATACTGAGTGAACTATGTTATTTTCTGATTCTTAGCTTTAATTCCCCAGATTAACAAAGAGTTGGTATAACTTTCAAGCAACATGGAAGGAAGGAATAAGAAATCCTTGGCCAAAAAGCTAGCAGAGAAAAAGACCATGGAACACAGAAAGAGTTGCAAATCATGAATTTATAAAAGCGATGTAAGGCGATGAAGCTAGTGAGGTGCGACCCGGTAAGTCTCAGGTTGAACAAAACCGTACGTGAATATGGAACAGAGATCACTGACTCTCAAGGCTGAGGAAAGTTTGACTGTTCATTAATTTGAAAGGGAAGGAGGAAAAAGCACAGAATTTAACTTTGGGGATAACATGCGCGGGCACACACATACACACATGCACGCTAGCTGGCTGGCTAGATTCCTTTGTTCTGTCATAGGTGTTATTTTCAACATCTATGTGACTTCCTTATTATTTGCCATAAAGCAATTATGTAGCACCTTCCCAGAGTTACTGGATAGCCATATAAAAGAAATAAACCTGATGTTAGCTAATTACTGAATGTGGGGTTAGGTTTTTACAAAGTAGAGACTTATAGCCATGCCTCTGTGAAGTGTGACTGGCAGTAATATATAGTGAAAAGTAACCACCAAGAACTAGGTCTTGAACTCTGAATATGCAGTAGATCAGTAATTTCTGGGAAAAAAAAGTATTATGAGATCAGAGGTTTGAGTTATAATCATCACATCTGTAGATGAAAAGGTACAATTACTTAACAGTTGGCCCATTCCACATGGTATCATTTCAACTCCCCAAAGCCGTTGGAAGCAGATTTGCTGGTCTTCATGCTTCCTGACCTTCCAATACTGAAAACATGCTGAGAACATAATAAACTGATCAGTACTATACTTTCAGCTGACTGATGGGCACCTGTAAAAAAGAGATTCATCATTGCCGAATCTGAAGGAACCAAAATTTGCCTTACCTTTAGTCCACTTAACAAGGGAATTAAATAAATTGCTCCTCCCCCACATCTTCAGTGCATGTTCTGTCCATTTGTCGGCTCATTGTCAAAACAAATCTGTTTGGAAGGCTATCAAGTCATCCTGTTAAAAATCATACTGAAAGCTGTGAAAGTGGCATGATCTCATCTCATCGTTTTAGCAACCTGACACTTTCCCCAGCATTTTTAACCATGATTGTAGACTCCACTGTAGCTGAAATTAATGGTTATGATAAATCCTAAACCAAATGCCAACTTTTAGGCTATAAGAACTCCGACTCATTGTAAAGTGGTTACATACCACCATAATATCCACTCCCCTGCCCATCAGTTCCTCAGTTCATATGAAATAAAAAGGTTTGAAAAATGCAGTGGAGTTTACACAGCTGCTTATCCCCTGCCAAAGAGAAGGTGGAAGTAGACATAACTCTTGCCAAGCTCTCCTCTTATAAATCAAGTCAGCCTTCCCCTTAAAGGACCAGGGTGGCTAAAGCTCAGGAGCTTGAAGGAATTATGAGCAGGATTTTTTTCTCCCAGGGATAAGATATCATCCCAAAGGTTTTCAGAGCTTCACTGGGCAAAACAAAACTTTGCCTTTTTCCCCACAATTTGGGTTACATCATAGGTTTGCTGGGAGGGAGGAAGCTCAGCTGTTGAATTCAAGTAATATTGTAAGATTAGAGATGTCCAAAGCTGCTTTTGAATGATGTAGAATTTTTATGTAGAGTGCCAACATACCAGCTGGCAAAGGAAAGAATAAGCAGTTGAATAGGTATGAGATTTCATTAGTCACTAAAGAAGTTGGAAAGGAAAAATATCCATTATTTTTTAACAGATGCAACCATTGAATCTTAAAGCTTGGTATCTTAATGCTGTGGAGATGTTTTGAAGACATTTTGCACTGGTAAACTTTACAGATTCTTTATCTAGCTACAGATATTCTTCCAATGATTATTTACAGGGTTTTTGTGCAGTGTAAAAACACACCTCAAAATGTACAAGAGCTCAGGAATAGAAAGCATTCATATGTCCGGCATTTGAGGTTAAAAAATAAATAAACAAATAATTTGCATGACATTAAGTTATATCCTAAAAATATGCATTCTAGCTGACCAGCTATGCATAGTTCTTAAGAAAATAGATATGACAATTTCTTATGGTTCACGTGTTCAGTAGATGTAGATTGTCTATTATCCTTACTGAAATGTTACAAGGAGCCAATACAGGCCTGAGCACATGTGGACTAATGGAATTTGTGACTTTAAGTAAAGTGTGCAAGTACCTTGTTATAATACCATAATATAAATTTCATTTGCCTGACAGGAGAAAAAAGGAAGAGAGAGAAGAAAAAAAAAATCAATGAATAATAATGAAGTTATTTAAATGCCTCATTTTTAAAAAACAAATATAACAATACCTAAGCTAGGTATGCATCACCATGTTTGAGCTAAATTCATCAGTCAAGAACTGTCTGGGTACATAGGAAATGGAGTGCAACTTTTTTCAGGCAAACCAAATGATGAAGATCAAATGACTGAAGTGATGAAGACCAAATGTCCCCCCCTGGCTTGGTTACACCTACAAAAGAGCACTGAATCATGGGCATGTTAAATATCTACCTCTTCCTCTTCCTCATCCTCCTTTGTCCTTGTCTAATCTACTGCTTGTTAGCTTCTTCCTTAACCCTGTCCCTGCTGAGCAGTCCTCCTGAACTGCTCAGCAGCACCGATGAAGATGTTAATAGGGACCAAAACAATCTGGGAGGAGGAGAAGCTCTATTATCTAGTTGGGGTTCTAAGTAGCACCATCCTGTAATAAAATATGGAAACTTAATGGTGACTTCTCTTTAAACTTTTTATAAGAGATACTTGCTTCATTGTTGGAGATGCTGGAGGGTATTCTTGCTAGAGCTGTTTTCAGTTACACATTGTTCCATCACTCTCACATCTCCCTGGTTGCCCATTGTTCCCATTCTGATGAAAGCCCAGTGGGAGCAGTCCCTGTTTAATATCTTTCAGTGGGATATAATAAAAGTGGAAGAAGCCAGGAAAGCTGTCAATTGCTAGAGAGAAGATTGTAGAAACAAAGACACAATATTGACACATACTTCTTAGCTACCACATAACTAAAGAAGTGTAAGACACCCCATACTTCACTAAAATTCTCTTCACTTCATAGAGAAATGTCAAAACCAAATTCTTTTTCATCCAACTGAATGAGAATTGGTAGGAAAAGATACAGATTTTTTTCTGCGTTGCACTAGACCACTGAGAAATAAGTAAATAAATCATTTTTAAATCTGTGCTTTTGTTATATAGTAAATTAGGATATATACAGTATGTTTACCCAGAGCTTAAAAACAGCATCAAAAGGAAAGAAAGGTGAAAGGAAAGAAAGTAGGAGGACAATTAACACTCTGTACATACACTTACCTGGGAATAAGGTCCCCTGGGATGCAGAGGGATTTACTTCCAAGAAACATTCGTACAAATATACAATTAGGAGTTTATAATGTATCAGAAAAATACTTTTTATATATTTAGATTAATAATAGTTTCATGAATAAGACCAGGAAAAGCATTGAGGGGATTTATATAAGGAAGTTTTAATGCTAATTTGAAATTTGAATTTTAAAAAAGATTGAGGTTAATATTTGGAAAAATGTTCCCCAATATTTGATGACCATACTACCAACATCTAATAAAAAGAAACCCTTATTCCTATGTCTTCTTTGCATTCTACAATAACATATTGCTGTAAATGTGGAAAACTGTAAGACTTTTACATGACTTGGAATAAGAAGTTTAAATGTGCAATTTCTGCAAATAAATTGTAGTTACTTAGATAATGTGAATTCTGTTTTACACCTCTAATGGTTATATTATTATGATGTTAAAATGAAGAATGTCTGGTGGCTTTTGGAAACACTAATAAAGAGAGGAAGAAATAAAGCTGCAGAGGGTCTGGGGACAGTTGTGTGAGTATTAGCTAGGAAAATCAGCTAATAAAAGCATAATGGGTGCAGAAATATGCTTTTGACATACTGTACATAGGATGACATTATTTCAGCTATCAAAGAACTGTTGATCCTGTGACTGCTCACATGAATTTGAATTTTGAATTTCACATTCAAAACATCTCATTATAAGTCATCTCAATGATCTCTATACTATTACAAAAACATGGTGCTCGGTTTTAAGTATACCATAATGATGCTTTAAATAAAGAAAAGAATAGGATGTAATTGCATAAATGATTGTGGGGAAAAATCTGGAATATCTGAATAGAAGATCATGACTAACAATGTAAAACTATTATAATGGGAGTTCTCTCTAAGTTTTGGTTTGCATTAAACTTCACAGAAATCAAAGCTTACAAGACAATATTGATAAAATTAGGGGATGAGAAGTGCCTATGATTAAAATAGGTATTTTGCAGGTTATGAGGGAAAAACAGCATACTATTAGAAGTGGGTCTAGGCTTCCTTTATTTTATGTTCTTCTTCTTACTATGAAGAGACATATTTAATATAAATAAAATTATGGTTCCTAGAAAATATGAATAATGACTACTTGCTGGAATGTGAATCAGGTGCTAAACTGTTTTATGTCTTGCTGTGAAAGAAGAATGAATTAGAATAAACATTTTAAAAATTAATTAAATATTAAAATAGTTATTGAGAATTTGGGTAGAATAATAGTACAAATTAAGTTTAAGGCATCTAACTTCTATCTTAGTTGACTTGATATAACCTGCCTTGTAATTTGACTAACAGGTTTAAGTTATGATGGTAAATAACATATACCAAGATTTAGATCCTTGTTTTATGTTAAAATGTGTTAAATGTCTTTTCAATATATTATCAGTTATATTTGTACTAAACTGAAAGATGCCCAGCTTAACATTTTGTATCATTAAAAGAAGAATGATGAAGAGGAGGAGGTATATTTCAAACAAATGAATGTTGAGAATGAGTTTTGGTTTTTGAGAATGAGTTTTTTGCGACTGACCCAAGAGAAACATATTCTACTAAAATTTCAGGTATAATCAAGTAGATAACAGGAGTTAGACTGGCTCTAAATGCATTCATAATGGTATTTAATTATATAGCAGATGTTCTAAATATAAATCAATTATATTTGATTGTCAACATTTTGATTTCTACAAACATTATTTTGGCAAGATATTGGAAAACTGCCACAATTTTGAACATTAAGAAATGGCTATTTAAGCTATGAGAATTGACTGCAATGAATAAATTGATGGATATGAACATAGAAGAATGGAACAAACAATTTGATCTAAATCATTTTCAAATAGAGTTCCTTACATTAGATATTGGATTGGGCAATTTACAACATACATTTGTTTTCTGAAAACAGTAGATTGGCCAGAAGTGATTGGAAAGTGGGGTTGTGAGATGTTGTGGTGCAAAGCTCCATTTGTTTCTGTTGCCATTATTTTTATATTTATAGATGCTAATGTTTTATCATTTGGATCAAATAAAACAGTGTCTATTTTCTGTGAATTTCACTGATAACTAATGTACAAGATTATCATTGGTTTTTTTTCCTTACTTTTAGAAGGGAAAGAGATCAAGTGGAAAACTAATGGCCAGTTCTGTGCAACTCTGTGCTTGTTATTCTTTAGATAAAAGCCCTATATGGACATTCCAGGGAGCGTGTGATGGCTCAAAGTGGGTAGAATAATGGGTTTGTACATAGTTCTTCCCTCAATATTTTCAACACTGGTGCTGTAATAGTAAAATACATTACAATGTATAATGTATCAAGCTCAAGGAAGTAGGAT
Organism: Python bivittatus; assembly: GCF_059951505.1. Classification (NCBI taxonomy): domain Eukaryota; kingdom Metazoa; phylum Chordata; class Lepidosauria; order Squamata; family Pythonidae; genus Python; species Python bivittatus. The sequence goes on along the minus strand of NW_028277125.1, from coordinate 49,481,412 downwards.
TTCAGTGAATGCACATAGGCAGTATATGGGGCAGGGCACTGTCCATTTCTCTGTCCTCTACTTTCTCCAGTATATGTGAAGAAATATATGATTGAATAGTATGTGCTATTTTCTAGTTTGTGTGAATGAATTACTTAGTTATTATCTGTTCATGTCACATAAGAGTTGCTCTTGTATACAGTTATCAGTTCAAATTATTTCTTCTTTCTGTTAAGTGTTGTGGAACAGAACATAAGGCATATAAAATGGTCAAGATGATTTGAAGAATCTGAAGTGAATATCTTCATTGTATGGGCACTTGCTACAAGACTATGTTGAGAGCTTGTGCCCTTTCACACAACTATGTTTATCTTCATGATTTGATAGATATGTTGGCTCTGTTTAATTATTGTCCTTCATCACTGTCAAAATTCCTTGATGTTTCCATTGTTCTTGTGACTTGTATGAGTGAACCAAAGGTCATTATCAACTCAGATTATCATCCAAGAAATATCAAGTAATGGAATCCATATATAATTCTGTATATCAAAATCTGGTGTAATGTATCTATTGTATTGTGGTTAGTGTAAAAATTAATTGGTTATAATCTAATAGGAGACTGCATTTTAAGAAGGGTTTCTCATCTAGAAACTATGATTTTAAGCTTATTTGAAATATACCCAGGAACAATGCAAGTGATGTAAAGCAAGGAATTCACTACTTTGGTTAGTCATGTCTTACCATAGCCTTTTGGAGCATTATTAAATAGATCATGAAACAGCTTAAGTAGTAGTACTTGCAAAACTGTGATGATAACTTAAAGGGCAGCAGTATTTTCCAGTATGAGAGAACATACTAATGGACAAACAACTAATTCAGCTTCTTGTTATCCTGACATTTGCATTTATGACAAACATTACCTCTTAAAACTCGATTAACATTTCTTATTGTAGCATTTATTTTCAGTGGCACTGAAGATGCAATTTTATTTTTTCCTAGCCTAATTTAAATGCAAATGTTAACTTCTCACATGAAGGCATGTATACATATTTAAGTGTCATTATATACAACGTGAATCATTAAAAAAAAAAAAAAACCTCCAGAGAGCTATTTTGTTTTAAGCTGGAAAACAGCCAAGCAGTTTGCATCTTATTCTTGCTCTAGTGTTTACGCTTACTTACTAGTGTTCTTTGGAATTACAGGTCAACCGATTATGGGACAACATATGAAAAGATGAACGACAAAGTGGGTCTGAAGACCATTTTGAGCTACCTTTATGTCTGCCCAACAAATAAGCGCAAGGTAAATTAAAGCATGTGGTTGCTTTTAATCATGTCATATTTGACTTGACTGGTTAGTCATTATTTATAAAACTGCATTTGTCTACATCCTACAGAAATTTAAAAAAAAAGCAGTTTAGGATTTAGATTATACTGGACCTTTTTTAAGTTAATTGCATGTGGATGAATGGTGAACTTTCATCTAAAAAGTTTCTTGATGAATGGTGATCTTTCATCTAGAAAGTGATTGTAATATAAAAAGTTTTCCTAATTTTCAGATGTGCCTGGACTACAGCTCATAGGAATCTTAGCTTACATGGCCCAAAACTGAGAATCTTTCCATTGTATTTCCCACTTTGGGAAAGTCTGACATCTAAACATCAATACAGCCACATGGTATCTTAATGATGCTGAGAGCAGTATTACTTCCCATGCCTGCAATCCTTCTGCTCATATTAATTACCAAAAGACCTCCCAACAGGAGTTTGCTGAATGAATCCTTATGATATTAAAATAATAAAAATATGATAATACATCAAGAAATGAAATACATCAAAATAACATTATAAGCAAATAAGAAAAGCTAAATAAAAACCATTGTATCAATTCAATGCAGGCAATTAAAGGATTGGAATAATTACTAAATCCCACAAGACAGTCCTTAGTAGAGTCTCTCAGAGATTTTCAATCTCTACATGTCTGAGAACTTCATTTCAGCATAAACCTTCTGATATGTTCAGCTGGGACTTCTGAACAGTAAAAAAATAACCCCCCCCCCAAAAAAATAAAAGAGGAAATAGTAACAGTAAAATCTCCATGCGCTTTATAACTACCTGCTGTTGGAGTTACAATAATTTCATGAATGAAATAAATTTTAGACAGAAAGTTTGATATGAAGCTTTGTCCATCATATAAGTAAAACAAGGGAAGTGGGTAGTTGGTAAGTCATTTTTATTCCTGTCAAATAAGGATGAACTCATTATTTGGGGTGGGAGAGGGAAAAGCTCATTAAGATGTTAAAATGACATCTACAGAGACCAGATTGTATTTAAAGTTGTTTGCCTTTAAGTGCTTCCAATAGTGAAATGAAAAGGATTTGACAAAATCCTGCAGAGAAAATGTATCCCAAAGCCTAGATGGTTTTAATCACACAAGCACCCTACTGAGCAGTAATTTGTAAGGGGTTTGTAATGCGGATGTACTCATAAAAGTCAGGTGGTTATATTTTTCTCATTTTCTTTACATATGAACAGCTTACCTTAGAAGAAAAATTTGAGTTACCAAAAATATTTTTTTAAAGAAAACTGACAGTACTTTGGGGGAATAAATGGTTTCTGTGGTACATGTGCAGCCACACTGGTGCATGAATTTTATGTGAGTTCAAATGAGAAATAAAGCCCAGCGCTGCAAGCCCACTCAATAAATTCCAACACACACACACACACACACACACACACACACACACCACACACACTTACTATTAATCTTGGATGTGCCAAAAACATTGCATAAATTATGAGATGAATGGTGGAAATGAAGAGGGACCATAAAAGGCCTGGAATAAAGAAAAAAATAGCTTGGTGCCTGTGTTTCTCTGGTCTTTTCATCAGTGTGGTTGTTCTTATTACTGTCAAATCCTGACTATTGTCAATATAGTACACGAATCTCCAAAATGGTGGGATACAAGCTACAGATTGTTAGCTTGCAAGACAACTTCTATATGAGAAATTTGGGCTTTTATAGAATAGCATGAATATGCTTCGGGTAAAGTTGGCTTTGGTTGCATTGTGGCACACTGATCAGTTGTGTCTAAATTGACTAATATTACTACCTTATTATTAGGAGGGAATGCTGCATGTGGCACTAGTATGACTAAGGTTGGTAATCTAAACAATACATTTTATATTTTACTAAAAAAAGTTATGAGAGACTTTGATTTATGACAGCCAAGATGGGTAATGTAGGTCAATAACTATGAACACATCTGGTATTGAACATGGCATACAGATGATTGTGACTTGGAATGCAAGAGGGGCAAACCATAAAGAGCATGAATTAATGAATGAATAAAATAAAATAAAAATAGTTATATTGTATGTCTGTGAAAACAAGAGAAAGGAAAAGGATGTAGTACAACTGAATAAAAATGGTATGATCTTATAGAGTTAAGTTGGTTAATACATATGGGGAAACAAATGTATAAATATAATTTGGGATGAAGGGCTAAAATGTATGTCAGAAAGTATGACTTGGTCTATGTTATTTTATGTATATATGTATATAAGAAAGTAGGAATCCATATATGAAAGTAGGAAAGTAGGAGTAGGCTGGTGATAATGAAAGAATATTTTGTTACATGACGTGGGGAATGGATGGTGGGGAAATGAGATAAGACAATATAGAAAAAGCAGTTGGGTCATTTGAAACCCATGAATATGACTTCTGGGTAAGAAAGTGATGGATTAACACATCTTCGCACAGTGGAGACATTGCTGAGGTTAGAATGGCAACTTGGCAGCAAGCTTGGGCCAGCAGAGCTTCCCCAAGCAAGGAGAAGTCCTGAGACCACCTACTTGTGCCTAGGAAATCCGAAGGATCATGAGGAAATCCACAGGATTTGGAAGTACTGCGCAGGCAACTTGACGTTAGAGTGCCAGGAGCCATGGAAGAAATCATCAAGCTCACAGCCTCAAGTGGAGCCTGCTTAAAGGACCATTGGATTCATCTAATCCATTTTCTATTGCACATTGGAACAGAGATTTGGTTTAAAGTTACAGAGATCCTCCAAGCAGCAGAGTACCTTAAGCCACCCAGTGAGTGCACCTTCGAAACCTAAGGAAATAATTATATGGATTAATTATATAGAAATAATTATATGGATTTAAAAAGGAAGGAACAAGCAGTCAAAAAATATGATGCAGACTAGCACTTGGTAGAGCAACCATGAAGGCCTTGGAAAAGACATTCAAATGCTGTGATGCGTCTATACTTACAAAGATCAGAATCATACAAGCCATGGTATTCCCTGTGACACTCTATTGAAGTGAAAGTTGGACTTTAAAGAAACAGGATAGGAAGAGTATTGATGCCTTTGAACTTTAGTGTTGGAGAAGACTCCTGATAATACCATGGACAGCCAAGAAAACGAACCCATGGATCATTAAACAAATCAATCCAGAGTCCTCACTCAAGGCACAAATGACCAGGCTGAAATTATCTGATTTAGGATACATTATCCAATACCCAGGTCTCTGGAAAAGGCTCTAATGGTGAGAAAGGTGGAGGGAAAGAGAAGGCAGTGACCAGCAGCAAGGTGGATGGGACTCAGTTACAGTGGTGATAAGGGCACCATTGGGAGACTTGAAAGAACAGGTTAAGGTTAGATTGTCATGGGGAAAATGTACCCTTGTGGTTGCTAAGAGTAAAAAATGACGTGATGGCAACATAATCTATCACCTATCCATTCATCCATCCATCCATTCATCCACCCACCCATCCATCCATCCATCCATCCATCCATCCAAACACACAAACACATACATACACGTGGTATCATTCTGTTTACATCATGTTAATGGCTTATGCTATTATATAAAAAGCTGTTTGCCATGAGTTTGACATGAAAGCAAGCAATATTTGCAGGGACAATGAAAAATAATGGTGTGATTACTGTCCTGTCATCAGTAGCAAGAGGCTGCAGCAGTGATGGTAGTAGTGTTGGTGGAAGCAGACAAGTGGAGAAAAACAGTCCCTGGTTCTAGTTGTAATGGTGCCTTAGTGTAATGCTGGGAGTATGTCTAGCCTGTCTGGCCTGGGCATGGAGCTATTTCTTCTCAGCATAGGGTACATTTTGTATGCAGATGATCAATGATTTCAAGCAGAAGTAAGACAGAGTGTATAATGCAGTGAAGAATATGGATCTGCAAATCAATGCATCCAAGAACAAGATTGTGTGCTTGACAGGAGTGAAGGACTGCATTTATTTGTTTTGTTTGTTTTCTATTCCAGCCACATCAAGACTCTGTCAGTAAGATCTAAGTAAATCTTATAAAGCAATCATCATAAGTATCATAAAAAATAAGACAAAAATACAGAAAAGGCAAAAGTACATACAGTATGAGGGTTAGAGACAATCTATGTTGTAGATCTTAATTTTCAAGTGTTTTCTTTAAAAGGGTTTTATTACATAGATAGTATGTGGTCAGTATGTTGTAAGAAATGAATGCTTGCCAAATGAAGTGAAAATGGCTATATATAAGAATGTACTGCTAACCATGAGAGTTGATAAGTTTGAAGAATGAAAGATTATTTATGAATTGGTGTATGGATATAGTGGAAGAAGGTTTGTAAGGATAAAGAGCTGTGGAGAGGCATATTGGGTGTTCTTGGTGCAAACTAAATTATGTATTTATTCATATTTAAACAATTTATATAGCTGCCCATCTTATAACAGTGTCTATGGGTGATGAACCATGGGTAAAAAAACAAAAACAGAAGCACAATAAAAAATAAATATCCCAAAGTGATAAATACAAGTAAGTTCTAAAATAATTTCAGATAGAGAGGAAGATGACCAATTTTTTTGGATCATGGAATTTTAGATGCATCGCTAAGAAAATTTTCTTGTGTGTACTATGAGTGTACGTCTGAAAGTACAGAAAGAAAAGTAAAGTACAGTACAGAAAGTATTATACCCCCTCCCCAAAAAACCCAGAAAAAAAGTGCTGAAAAAAGTACAAAAAGAAAAGAAAATACAGAAAGAAAGTCAAGAAAGAAGATAGGCACTGTCAAAAACTGATAGAAAGTTCTGAGCGGCACCACAGAGTAACACCCACAGTTACTACTGTACAACAATGGACTTCCAGTGCCCCCACTGTGCTGGATGCTGCACTTCCAGACTGGGACTGCAGAACCACCTCTGTGTCCACAGATGACCTCCACAACAGCATATCTTCTTTGAACCCAAAGGACTACCATACATACCTCTGAAAGCCTAGGCATGCTTATGGAAGTGCAACAGCTGATTTTAAAAGACAACCTAGTTCACTGATTTGCATGTTTTAGTTCTCTGCCTCTGTCTTTCTGTTTCTCTCACACTCACACTCTTGCCCATTTTACATAAAGAAAACTAGAAGCACGTGGTTGAGAACTGCCTTTATCCTTAAGAGTAGAGAGGGACAGGAAGAGAAGGGAAGGGAAAGAGGGAGGCGAGAGAGAAAGAAACTTATCTTTAGCTAATTTTTATTGGTAATAAAACCACTGCAGCGTTCGTGTTTAGTTTTACAATACTTAATAGTACAAAAGGAACAGTCTATTTTGCAGTTGATGTCAATATTTTTGTACTATATTTCTTTATATTAGATTATATCAGATTATATTTGTTAGCCACTTTGAGTGATCCTTTTTTGGAGGAGAAAAGTGTGATATAAATGTTTGTACAAATGCAATAAATAAATCATATTCTGAGATTAATTGCCTCTAAATATACAGGTTCTCAAGACTAATAGATTCAATACATCTCTGTTTCATTAATTAATATAATTATTTTTAGAGCTTCCTGCCACATGATGTGGCAATGGAATACATAAATTAATTCTCTGGTGTGAAGTATTTCCTCTGCTGAGATTAGAATTTTATGTCATTTTTGTCTCATTTGCTAAAAAATATTGTACATAGCACAAATATGAATGATGTAAAGAGCAATTAAAGAATGTTGTAAAAAAGCAATTTAAGTAATGACTTTGAATTTTGGTTTGTAGCAGCAGCAGCAGCAGAAAAAGAATGATAATTGTTAAATTGTGTAGAAAAAGAAGCTTGCTTGCTTTTTAAAGTAGATACTGGCTGCTGCTGAAAATTGGATTCCTTTCTCTTTCTCTTTCCCTCTCTCTCTCTCTCTCTCTCTTCACCATCCCTGCCCTATTCTTGAAATGCTTTTTGTTTGTAAGTATCACAGTGTGCATTGTAGAACGTTTGGTGTGGAACATTGTGCCCCCAATCATATAAATCAAAGCGGGTAGCACACATCTGGAAGTTCTTAAAGTGAAAAAAGAATTCTGGTACCTGCTACCTAAGGTCTTTGGGAGGGGAAAGATTTCCACTTTGGATCTGAATTAGTCATACATTTTTAGATCTTGGACTCAGTGGACTAGGACCAAGGAGATGTCCCTTATTTAAATATGGGTCTATGGGGCAGAAGTAATTTGTCACCCTCTAGCTTGACAAACCCAGTTCAAAGGCATCATTGTTAATCCTAAAATCACAGAATTGAAAAGGGCCATTTAGATCCTCAAGGCCAATCCTGTGTTCCAAGCAGAAACTCAAATTAAACTATCCCCAACAGATGGCTGTCCACCTTCATCTGAACATATTCTGCGAAGGATTCAATCACCTTACTTGGTAGCTAGTTCTGCTGTCAATTTGCTCTCCCCATTAGGAGGTTTTTCCTAACATTCACTGGAATGTGCCTCCCTCTACCTTAAGACCATTCTTCTGTCTCCTGCATTCTGGGACAGCAGAAAATGAGTTTTGATCTCTTTCTGTGTGACAGCCTTTCAGGTATGTAAAAAGTGCTATCATATCCCTGTTCCCTTAGTTGTTTTTTTCTCAAGGCTAAACATTTTCAATTAACCCAATTTCACTTTGTAAGTTTCAGGTTTCCTGACCATTCTTGCCCTTTGCCCCTAGTCCAGTTTCTCAGAATTATTCCTAAAGTTTGGTAACCACTATAGGACACAATACTTGAGGTGATGTCTAACCAATACTTCCCATGACTGGAAACCATGTTTCTGCTGATGCAGCCTGAAATTGCTTTTTAGCCACTGTGTTACATTGCTGAATCATATTCAGCTTGTGGTCAATTACAATACCAGGGTTTTGTTTTTGTTTTTGTTTTTTTTTGTTTTTTTAACCACATGTGCTATTAGCAAGTCAGGTTTCCCTCATCTTATGTCTATTTGAGTCCTTATTTGTAATTCTTACCTCTTGACTTCAATCCCTAACCTTCATAGGATTCAGTTTAAACCCATCCTCATTAAATTGGATATGCATTAACCAAGCACATTCTTCCCAGTCAAACTTGTTCCATTGATTCTTCATCTAGATAATGCAGGTCATAGTTCCATAAATTCTCTTCAGCAACACCATTTCCATAGCTAGTAATTCACTTGCAGTATTCTTTCCCATTACACTCCTCTCCTGTAGACTAGAAATATGAGAGAGAATGCCACCTGAGTCCCCATGTTCTTCTGAGAGCTTCAAAATCTGAGGAGATGTGCTCTTGGTGGTATAATTTATGCCATGTGGATTGACCAGGAAAGGACATCTTTTAGTGATCTTGATGACCCTTGACTTTTATTTCATTCTACTCACTATCCATAACTCCCAGGAGATATCAGGGCTATTCTCTGTACTATGGAGCAATTGCCTATATTCTGCACTATGGAGTCATCAGCTCTCCCCTTTGTCTTTTTCCAGGTATCAGTTGTATTCACCTTGCTCTTGAGGCTCCATCATTTTGTCTCCTATTCAGTCTAGTCCCTTCTTCCGTCTTAGAACCTGTATTTATTTAAAACTGTTTCTGAATTCCAGTGAAATATAACAGCTTTTGAATCTTGTTCTTACTTTTCTATTATATTCTGCTCCTTGTGGAGAATTGCTTACCTATTACCTATTTCTTTCTTTATTAAATTTATATACTGTCCACTTCCTCAAGAGGGTGACTCTGGGCAGCTCACAATTAAAACAGTTAAAATATAAATATCCACGTTAATTTAGTTAAAAACTCAAACTATATAAAAAGACCATATACTGTACATAAAAAGACTAAAAACATTCAAGGTGACCGGGGGTTGGGGAGCGGTTAGAATTAATTACCTCATGAGCCAATTCCAATGGTGCAAGCCCCTATCCAGCCCCCAGGCCATCTGGCATAGCCAAGATTTCACACTCTTCCTGAAGCCCATGAGACTGGGGGCATACTTGTTACAACATTGTGGTGGGGGCCACCACTTGCCATCTTGACCCATGTCCCTCCTGGCTTGGGAAAGCAGCTCGGGAGGTGACATGTAGTTGGATCCAAGCGATGGTTACTACATCCTTGCAGGAGGGAGTGTTTCCGGCTGCCTTCAAGGAGGCGTTGGTGCACCCCCTCCTCAAGAAACCCTCCCTGAATCCTACCATACTGGACAACTTTCGTCCAGTCTCCCACCTCCCCTTTTTGGGGAAGGTGGTTGAGAAAGTGGTGGCTTCACAGCTCCAAAGGATTCTGGAGGAAACGGATTATCTGGACCCTTTCCAGTCAGGTTTCAGGCCTGGTTATGGAATGGAAATGGCATTGGTCGCACTTATGGATGATCTTTGGCAGGAGCGGGATGGTGGAAGTGCAACCATCCTTGCTCTCCTTGATCTCTCAGTGGCTTTTGATACTGTCGACCATGGTATCCTATTGGGACAGCTCAGGGACTTGGGGGTGGGCGGCACAGTCTTGTGCTGGTTTACCTGCTTTCTTCAGGGCTGATCCCAATTGGTGTTGATAGGGAGCGAGAGGTCCCATCCTCGGCCCCTCCTTGGTTCTCTCCTCGCTCCTTTTCAGCATCTACATGAAACCGCTGGGTGAGATCATCCACCACCATGGGATGAGGTATCATCAGTACGCTGATGATACACAACTATACATCTCCATCCCAGGTGAAGTAAGTGATGCCGTGACGGCCCTTTCTCGGAGCCTGGAGGCTGTAAGGGTCTGGATGGGGAACAACCGGCTTCGGCTGAACCCTGGTAAGACGGAGTGGCTGTGGGTTAATGGCTCCTCTGTATCTGGGACTTTGTCATCTTTGGTGCTCGATGGGGTGGCACTACCCCAGACAGACCCAGTGCATAATCTGGGGGTCCTCCTAGACTCACAGCTCCTGCTTGAAGAGCAGGTGGCAGCCGTGGCAAGGAGGGCCTTTGCACAGCTTCGGGTTGTGCATCAGTTACACCCTTTCCTAGATCGGGATGCCCTTCAAACAGTCATTCATGCCCTTGTTATCTCCCAGATAGACTACTGCAATGCGCTCTACATGGGGCTACCCTTGAAGAGTATCTGGAAGCTACAGCTGGTTCAGAATGCGGCCACGTGGGCTATTGTTGGAGCCCCAAGAAGGACCCATGTAACACCGTTGCTCCACGAGCTGCATTGGGTACCAGTTTGCTTCCGGGTCCAATTCAAGGTGTTGGTTATTACCTTTAAAGCCCTATGTGGCATGGGGCCAGGTTACCTAAGGGACCACCTCTCCCCTATGTCTTAACCCATCCCACCCGATCGCACAGAGAGGGCATGCTTCGGACCCCCTCAGTAAAAGAACTCCGATTAGCGGGGTCCAGAAGGCGGGCCTTCTCTGCAGTAGCCCCCGCTCTTTGGAACATTCTGCCCCCGGAGGTGCGATTGGCCCCCTCATTCCTGGCCTTCCGTCGGGCTTTGAAGACCTGGTTCTGCCACTTGGCCTGGGGTGGGGAGGGAATACTTCAAGCAGGGGGATCAGGGGGATGGCTAGCCCCATAGTGGCTGGCTGTCCGCAGCCTGATTTTCTGTCTTCTTGGATTTTCCTTTTTTAGTATTGTTTTAATGCTGGATGCTTTTTTACTATTGTTTTAATGCTGGATGTATTTGTGTTTTAGATATATTTATAGTTTTTAACGTTTTTTGTAAGTTGCCCAGAATCCCCTATTGTGGGGGAGATGGGCAGGGGAGAAATCCAACAAACAAATAAATAAATAAATAAACATCTCCTTTGTTAGGTAAAAGATCTTAATTTTTTTTTCTGAACTGAGGCACTCTTTCAAGCCATTTTTTTCCCCCTTATACTCCTTTTATGATTTCTTAAAATGATCTTTGCTCTCCCCAATTATTTCCAAATGTAAGGGTCATACAAATTTTATGTTCATTATTTTTTAAGGGATGTTAATCTTTATTTACATTTCAAGTTGCAAAATACCTTTACTAAGCTGTACAGTTGTGCAGAGTTTTGGCTTAAATGTGCTACTCTACTGTTTTATCACTTTGTTTTGTTTTGTTTTGTTTTGGAATGGGTTTTCTGTAGCAATCTAATTTCTTTTTCTTGTTTGTAATGCTAGTCAAAGATCATAAAAACGAAAAATATGGTAATACTTTTTCCTTTTAGCTTTGCAGTGAGTTTCCATTTATTTTGTATACTGTACATGCTTTTAATTTTATTTTTGGGGCAAAAATATCCCACAGGATTTGTAAGTTATGACTACAGAAACACCTCCATACATTTTATCTTCTATTCTTACACTGGTTACTGACTGCCTTATATTCTGCCCAGAGTCTCTGTAGCCGTCTCTATTTACTGATCAAGTGGTAATCTTTCAATTATTCAGAATGGACAATCTTTGCAAGCTGCAGCTATTCAGGAAATTCCACAAATAGTTATAAGTAAAAGCATGCACAATACCTATAAGTCCTCACTAAACAGAAATTTGCCTTTACACTTCAAGCACACTTCAGTGGCTATACTCCCATAAATTGCATAGCTTTCCTGGCCACACTGCTTTCTTCCTTGTCCCTTCCTTCCATTGAACTAGAAGATGTTTGCAGCTTTCATCATCGTAGAATTTTTAATAAAGTTGTGGTGTGAGGTATGTCAGCTCTCATTTTACAATACAATCACCATTTGAAAATGTGTTCAGGGAGAGAGAGAGAAAGAGAGGGAGGGAGGAAGAGAGAGGGAGGGATGTTAACTACATTTTAAGCCACAAATACAATAAAGTGGTAAAGTACCTCCACTTAATTACTCTTCTATATACTATAATGGCATATTCTTGGGTGCATTTTGAAAATATTTTTCAAACTCACAGATTATTATCTGATCTTTGAACATAGTATATGGAAGGACACTATGTTCAAAGACTAGAAGGACTCAAGACAATGCAATAGAACCAAGAAAATTTCAGAAACAGAGAACATGACGATAAGGAAGTTGGGAAAATGTTAAAACAACTTGGCCACATAATTGTAGCATATGAGCAGATAAAATGGAACAGTGCCTCGTTTGCATCTTTCCCTTGGGGTAAATAGAGGTAAATTAATTATTCCTTCTTGAGCCTGTATCTTGTATCTGAACAAAACACAATAACTTGTAAGTATATCATACAATGTGATGTCTTACCACAAACCAAAGTAATATGTGAATAAAGTCTGGGATGCCTAATCCAAAGCTTTCAATATGGAACATTAATACAACTCTGTTCTAACTGGATTTTATTTCATTATTTTTTTATGGCTGGCCATATTATATAAAACAACCCTAGGCAGCTAACAACCAAGTATACAACTAACAAAACATTTAACAAATTTGAAACTCTTATAAAGTATCAGGTACTGTAACATTCTATTTCAAGAACACAAATGCTGGTCTCATCTCCCACCTTGGCCCAATGCCTGAGGACAGAACCATGTCTTAATATCTGGGTAGATGTCGTTGGGGAGAGGCAGCCCCTCAAATATCTGAAGTTTTTCTAGATATTCATATTTTAACCATCAACCATTTAGTTAATATCAGATTTTATGTTATGTCTGAAGTATACCAGGTTATAGAAGGTTGGTTTACATTAATATGTTGTGGGTGTTTTAATGTAGCACCACTTTAGTAAGTATAAATGAGCTGGGGGAAAAACTCCAGCCTGTTCAATTACTGCAAGTTCTATAATGTTCTGATTGTACCATTAAAGTATTTATTTTCCCTGCACTCTCTAATATATGGCATCTAATTGCACACATAGGTAGTTGCAAAACGATTTATCATGAATGTGAATTTTTTGTTTAATCTTGTCCTATTTCATTTTTCCTTCTTATTTTATTTTTTAAAAATGAGGGGTTTTTTTCCTATTTTTAACATGATTATTCAAGAAATGATTCTGTTGTTCCCAGAAGATTTTGTAAGACATAAGAAAGAAAATATTATTTACTATTTAAGCCACTATCAGTCACTACTGGGATTTATTTGAGTAAATTACATCTTCTTTTTGGATCAATATATAATAATAAAAATAATGTAATAATACCAAGGATATAAAATGTAAAGATATCACAGTCACAAAAACATGCTTACAGGCAAATCCATCTCACTGAAATATGGTGCCACATATTCTTGCAATTGATGATAATGGTGAAAAAGAGGGCAGGAGGGAGGGAAATATCCATATGTCAGGTTTACAAAAGAATTTCGCCTGCATATTTATTTGTCAACAAGTTTCCCAAACAGATTCTCCCAAATGTCTAATAAATCTGTTATTTATTCTAGTCTTGTTACAAGACTCAGTGGCAATGAGGGGATTAGCAAAATATAGTAGCATCTGGAAAGATTTTTTAGATTGAAAGATAATATTATGTGTTTGTGTGTTCTTATCTTAAAACAACTAAGCCTACAATTACTAGTGAGTAAATATAATGGGGCTTTCAAAGTACATAGGCAGAGGATTGTCCAGTAAGATGCCTAAAATATTTTCTTAGATTTTCTGGGAAAATTTTTTTTTCCCTTTATACTATATAAAGAAATATGCTCCTGACTGTTTTCCTTCTAAGATTGTTTGGGACAAATAAAATCCTAAAGCAATGAAGAATCAAAATTAAAGTTGGCTGAAAAAAAATTATTCAGTCAACAAGCTACAGGCTAATTTGTATGCTCATGAATTGCACCCTGTGTTGCTTCTAAGGAACTAGTACATTTGTACTTCTCAATGCCATTGTATCTTTACATTTTCAGTTAATTAATAAAACTCAAGTTGATAGTATCTGTCAGCACTCACATTCTATTAATAGCATAGTGTCTTCTCATCAGATATTGATTATTTCCTGTAGGCCTAGGGTTTTTTTTTCCTCTTGTCCTGCCTGCATTAATTGTTGCTTTTATCTTTCAAACCTTTCATTTTTAATTGCTGGGCTGTACAATGCTTCTCTCTAAAAATAAATGGATTGCAGATGCCTTCAGTCTTTTCCTTTTTACACTCAGAAGCCATGATTAATATTTTATGTTTAGTATTATATAATATAGAATTATACACTCTTCAAATTTCCAAGACAAGATATTAGCGGCTATTCTTGTGTTGTAAGAAGTAATGGTTGTTTTGTTTAAAAAGTGGAAAAAAGAAAAGCAAGCTATATACATTCACAAAAATTTGAGATATCTGCTATGTGCATGGTCATACTGAATCCGTAGGTTAATGGCTAGACCTCTGTTTTGAGCATAGATTACATAAATTGAACTTTTATTAAATACTTACTTAAACAATGTATACTTTTCACAAAAGTGACTCTGAGCAGTATACAAGATTAAAACAGCAATTTAACAAACCAAACCATAACATCCGAGGTTACAGACAATCTCAAGAAGACAATATTAACAAGCAAGCTCACCTATCCATCTGGCCCAAATGCTTGGGAAAAGAGCTAGATCTTTAATGCCTTACAAAAAGCTAAAAGGGTTAGGCCACCCAGATCTCCAGAGGGATGCTGTTCCACAGGCAGCACTGCCACAGGGAAGGGTTCCAACAAGGTGGCATTGTTTAATGGAAGGGACCAAGAGCCCTCCCTGCTGGATCTGGTGGGGCAAGGAGAGACTATGGGAGAGATGCAGTTCTGCAGAGAGCTTCTTCCTTGCTTAAGGAAATATTGCTGGATATCATCAGCATGGGTCAAAAGTTTATAGAACTCAAGGAGATGGAAGTTGGTTTAATAGAAGGAAAAAGGAAGTATATAATGGAACATATGGAGATGGTAGTAGAAACAAAGAAACAATCAAACCAAAAAGCTGTGTTGAATACTGAAAGTAAGAAAAGGTAATGTTTGGTGGTCAAGGAAACATTTACAAGTGACCTGACTATGATATAAAGATGTATATCCATGGTATAGAGATGTTTTCACTCTGAGATTTCAACATAAGCTAAGCAACTTATTAAAATAGATTTAATAAGAAACTAAGTAAATTCATTGAGTGAAATATCCTTTGTCTGTTATTTGATCTCAAGTTCCCATTTCACATGAAAGCAAAGAAAAGTCTGAGGAGCAAAACTTAACCTTAATGTGTACAGCATAGTTTAAAGAAAAAAAAATTGTATGTTAGCAGTTGTCACTTTGCAAATCATTTGACCAAGTGCTTTGCTTATGAGTGAAATACCTTGTCTGATGGTTTGCACAATCTTGTGGTCATATTGTTGCTTTCCAGATCTTTCCTGTTGAGCCTGAACAGTACACATTCAGTCACGATGTATACTGCATATAGTATAGTGGATCGATATTCAGCTTTCAAACATATATTCTCAAAATCAAAAATATACTTGCAAGCTATTACTATGTTTTGGTATATAGTTATTTTTGTACAGTCACATTCAGGTCTGCATATCTCTTTCATTAATGCCAAAAACTTTCCCAGAATCTTGTCAGTTTGTAGCTAGAAAAAGGTTGTCTAGCACCAAGAGGGAGATTTCAGCAAAAAGGGATTTCCAGCAGGCATAGGAACCTGGAAGATTACATAAGGCCAAATACATACATACATAAATAAATAATCTGGGAAGGTGATGGGGAAAAAAAAGTGAAGTGAAGAGAGTACAGTGGGAACTATAGATATATAGTAGTCCATACCATTAATAGTTCATTAGAAAAGAAATGGTGATAACTGTTATTGTGTGTGCTTGTGTGACTTTAAAATATTGTAACTTTTTCTTTACACTGAAGTAAGATTCTGGGGCACCATTCTAAAAACAAATAAAGTCACAAAATTATTAGAGTGCAGAATGTACAAAATAATGTTTACACTTTTTTTTCTTCTAAAGCCAAAAAGTTTGCTTTTTTCATTACAACTAAAAGGGAGATGATCTACTTTCTATAGCTAACGAGAGAAAAAATATCTCCTTAAAATAAGTGAATAGTGAATAGTGTACATTCAGCAACAGCTCTACATCATTCAAGATTTCATCATTCGAGATTTGTACATTAAATCTAAATAAAATCCATGAAAAAAGAGTTGTGCAGTGTATTTGGGTTGTAGTGCCTGGTGTTGTTCATCAAGCTTGTCTTTCATTTATCAGGAACGTTGATGTTTTTAATTTCTGCATTTGCTACATGATAGAGGTTGTTTTTTTTTTTTCCTTTCCTAATTTGATTATAGGTGTCTCTCCCACTTTAGGCCCATTTCAAATGAAAGTTCCCTGCTTATGGCAAATAGCTTTTTTTTTTTTTTGGTATTTGCATTAAAGCCTTATTTTTAATGCTACTGGTACGTGGTATCCAACTTTTGACCCATTTAATCTAATTGTTTACTTGTAATGTGTCTGGAAAAGATGTGGGTAAAGTGGCTGTTCTCTGGTATCTGCAGGTGGGGGTGTCAGAATCTTCAAGATGGTGGGTGCTATGTCCTGAGAACACAAAAGGATCAAGTTTCACACCCATCATCTTCAAGATTTTGACCTCCTTCTGCAGACATTCCTATGGCTGTGCATGAAGATATGAGCAGCTTCTAAACAACTGCTTGAGCCTGTAAAAAAAGATGCAGTGCTTTCCAGATGAGAAAAGAGGTGTTTTGTATGTGTTCCCATTGTTCTGAACTGTTGCTTTGGAAAGATAGATGCAGCCTTTGTCTGGAATATTTTATCCTTCCAGCTACAGAATGTTTTGTTACATGGGAGATTATTCTGAAGAGGTACAGTCCATTCTTCAGCCTCAGGATTACCTCTCATTCTGTCAAAGGTAAGGCCTCCCATAAATAAATAAATGAATGAATGAATGAATGAATGAATGAATGAATGAATGAATAAATAAATAAATAAATAAATAAATAAATAAATAAATGGGATGCAATAGATTATTAAGTCTTCATGATGAAAAAGCATCATAAAGGGAATGGAACAGCTGTTCTCCTCTGAGAAAAAGTCAGGATGATTTTCTTGCTTTGACATGAATACTGCCTGAATTAAGGAACGGGGGTGGGGGCGAGGGGAGGGAACAAAGATTCTTTGAAAAATAAAAATAGTTTCTTTGCTGGATATTTAAAATACAGAAAGAACTAGGAATGACATAGTATTCATGTGATCTTGAAAAAAAGAGGCACATGTGATCAAAAGTTTCATTTTTAACATCTTTACCTTACAAGGTAAACATACAAAACATGAACATACAGAATTTACTTTTTTCAGTTTCCACATATTGTTCCTAGTGGAGGTGGGGTTTAAGACAATCAAATGGTATGTTGCCCTGTTACTGAGTTCCATTTCCTCTTATAAAGACTTTTTCTCTGCTCTGATTTCAAGAACCTTCCAGATATTCACAAATTCCTATCAGATGATCCACTAAGTTACTACCAAAGATGACCACTGTTCTTGGCAAACTGACCTTTACTCTTTGGCTCCAATTAAAATCAGTTTCATATTTTCCATAGCATGAACTATAATTGGAACTGTGACTCTTTGCTAACACTAACTATTCTTCCTGCTTTTTATTTTTTATATACTGTACATTACCAAGGATGCAGTGTAAATTGTTTTGGAATCTGATGTGTTTTTAATGCAGGTTTCTTAATTACACACTTTTTTTTGTGAAGCATAAATAAGTTGGAGGAAAAGGAAAAAAGAGAGAGAGCAGGCATGGTAATATGGTTTACTTGATTTCATCATTTCTACTTTATGTCTCTATTATTTTTCAACCTGTGTTGATAGAGAATAGACTCTGTTATGGCTGGTTTTGCAATACCTGCTTTTCTTTTTGTAATAGTTCAAGTGTTAAAATATCTGAGAGCTATGGGATTTATTTTCCATTTTTATAAACTTGCATGTCTCACATTTATAACTCTTACATTGGGTCCCTATTGAGGGAAGAATGCTTGAACCAATGCTCCATTCAGCCGCGCTTGCAGGTTTAATCACTTAACGACAAAAATATAAAGGCCATGCCCTTTAAAGGAGATGCCTCAAAATACAGAAAGCATCTTGCTTTATCTACTCCCTTGTTTTGATTTTGATCACATTTATGACTTTTGCTTTATTTGACTTCTCTGATCTTCATTTGTCAGACATCCCATCTGAGTAGGCTTTGATATTTGAACAGGCATACATTTGAACTATTGCAATCCAAATGCCAGTTGCGAAGTGTAAAATATTGATACTTCCATTTGGAAGATAAAATTTGTATTCCAGTGTTGAAAGGGTTTCAGTTTAAAAAAGAATTAACTTTTTAAAAACAGGGGTACCAAACATAATTTTGTAAGTATGTAGGAGTTAATTTAACTATATTTTATATAGTTAAATGATGGCACAGAAAATAAGAATTAAGGTCTCTGGTCATGTTGAAAAATAGGAATTATTATGATTTACTTTAACACCCCATATTAACTTGTATATTTGTTATTATCCAAACACACACACACACACACACACACACACACACACATGCACACGCTTCAATATCAGTCTTTAGGTGTTATTATTTCTGCCTCTTTTATACTTGCACTGTGATATTGTATGCATATACGAAAGAGGTAGATCCTGTTATGCAACAGTGCAACACTGCATTTTTCATTTTGATGAAATGATCAAGATCCATGGGACACCCATGGGGATGGAGCTTCTACTTGTTTGGTACCCAGTTTTGTTGTTATCCTGATCTATTGTACTTTGAAGCTATTCAGTCCAAAATTATCAGAATCCTATTGAATGTCTTTTGTTCTTCTTTGAATGCCCTTCTACCTTTAGACCTTGAATGTCTTTTTGAAGCAGCCCAAATGAGAATCTGTCCTCTGAAATATTGGCTGGGACAGATTCTCTAGGGCCAGCTCATTTTTCCTGATGGATAGATTTGCATGGCGTAAACTATACACAGAGATTCATTTTTCTGTGGGTTTTCTGCCTCATTCTTAATATCTTTTAGAATTTATAAAGCCATGCAACCATTTAAACAGAGAGTTCTTGATTTGGATATAGAACATTATAGATCTAAAAAATTTTTGTCTCAAAGACCTCTCTTATTTTTACATTTCTTCTGCTACATAGAAAGCTTTAGTTCTGATGTCTGTATTGGTTGAAGATGTGAAGTTTTTTTTTTTTTCCTGATGTTTTAAAATATTATCATCAATTTCTTTTACTCTTTCCTTGTAAAATCATTCATTGTGGTATAATTCATTTTTAAATAATATTTTCTGGCTGATTGATATAGGCTGACTAACCCAAAGTCATCTGAGGGTAGATTTGAATTTGAGTCTTCCCTGTCTAATCCAACATGGTAACTACTATCCTGCATGGCTCACTTAAATGATTCTGGAGATTGGGATCTAATTTTAGAATGTCCTTCTATGAACAAAAATTCATAGAATTTTTCATTTACCTTGTATTTTTCTTTTCTTTTCAGTTTCATTTAAGTATGTTCTGTTCGCAGGCACTGATTTTTCAAAAATGTTTTTCTTTGTCTGCAGTATAAAGTGTTTTTGTTTCTGCTGATGCCATGATGGTAGGGAGTAGGGCTATGCTATCCATTCTGACATGTGCTTCATATAACAAGCATCACCATTTCATAGTCACTTTGAAGGCCTCTTGATGGCTTGATATACCTGTTTCTCCATGTTGTCTGAGGACACATAGGGATGCAGAACAGACACTTAAGGAAGATAATAGCACAATAATCTACCATTTTATATTAGCATTGGATAAGGAAGTACAGAGAGGTTTTTGTTTTTAGTATTTTGTACAGTTCAATTTTACACAAATTTCCTCTGCAATTAGTCCTACTAAATTCATCTGAGGCTAAGTCCCAAATAATTGCACATAGATTTTCATCCTAAGTGGCAGGAAATTAAAAAAAAAAAAACCTCAAATATTGAGGAAATATTATTACTTACCAAGATAGGAAGCAAAAAAGTTAATGTACTACAGTTTTAAACTTCACAATCTAATTCCATTCTGAGTGTTTTACTTTTCAATATTTAAAAAGCAACCAGGGTCCAAGGAATATTTACTGATGAAGGTTGGAAGGGTTCATCTGGTAGGAAATGATACATTGCAATGTAGAAATGCATTTCTGACACCTAAACTTTACCTTGTTACTTTATTTTCGTATCTCCTTTCCCCAGTACATGTTGTATTTCTCAGTTTCTAAACAGATAGATTAAAACAACAACAACAAAAAACAGTAGCAATTGGGGCTGAAACAGTGTTTGGTGCTTTAGGATAATTAAAAATCAAATTCATATATTTCAGCCGCATTACTGTTCCCAAATACATATTAAGAAACTTAGAGATGCTAAACCATAAGTGCATGGTAGTAGAGCAAGCAGTTTCTGATATCTGTTTAGCTCTCTATTTATGTATCTGTCTCAGAGTATATAATGTATAGAGAGAACTATGACCAATCACCTACCTACTCACCCCTATGATTCCATCACACGAAAGTACAACAGATGCAGCCAGGAAACATTCATTATTGGATATGTGTTGGATACATGCCATTCCACCCTCTGGATGATTCCAGAGAAAGAGTATCTCTTCTTTGTTGAAAAGTGGACTCTTGTAAGACAGGTTTTCTACTGTAGTATCTAGCAAAATCAGAATAGTTGTCAAGTAATTCTTTTCTCTGATGCCCAACGTATCACTCTGAAGTCAAGTGTAGCCCTGTACCACATCTTACTTTACTGTGGACTTATACAAAAAACATGACCACAGACTTCCAGTATAAGCATGTCCTATGATATTTATCTAAATATGGTGGGAACCTAATTTTCAGCCAATGTGGCACTTCTAAATATATTTTGAATTATTATTTAAATTCTATGCTTATTTATTGGAATAATAAAATAACTAAAAACACTAAAACTAAAAATTGAGTCTCATTCAATTTCTCATCCCAACAAAAGGAAAAAAAAAATATTGCTGCTGAATACGTTTCCCAAATTCTGTTACATATTCATTATTGAAGGAGATGTGGAACAGAAGATGTGTAGAGAAAGACTTCTCTATTAATATTTGAAATTTCCCAGGAAGAAAAGTGTTCCTCTAATTTGTGCATTGATACTTAATTTAGAATTTGCAGGATGGATACCAAAGAACAAGAACACCAAGGGAGACACCAGAACAGCAACATACTTTTAAGAAAGTTCATTAAGAAATTGTCCCCAAATATACTCACAGAGCCAGGGGTCCTCCCCCAATCTGCTGCAGTGAGCCTGAGGGTCAAGGACAATCTCTGGAATTCAATTCACAAAGGGGTTGCTTTCATTGAGCAAGTTTTATAGCCTTCAATCGCTCTCTACCCCCATAGTTATTTAGCTGAGGTATCAGCATGGTAAAGTTACAAATTAATGAAGATTAAATGTCTTTCAGGTATTGGGCACCTGCTAAGACAAAAGAAAGAAATAATTATCATAATTGAGGTTAGAGCTGGAAGTTTCAGCTCCCCAGAGTAAATGGCAAGAGCTAGCTTCTCTAAGCAGCCTTTCTTCCAGGTGTTAATTAAAAATGCAGGTCAAGGACAGGACAAAATAAAAATATCTTTGTCAACTATATTTATATAGATGTGAAAGGCATCCTCCAAATTAAGTACAGCCTTTTAAACATCAGAATGCAACAGTTTGTGGACTTCCAGGGGAGGTATAGCAAACTGAAGACATCTCCGCAAAAGCGGAGCTGATAACATGGCAAAGACTGAGGAACTGGTGAATAGACTGTTTCCTCAGAACCTCTCCAAATAAGGAGAGGATGGGAGATTGCCCATATGTGCTCTGGACAGCTGCTTCTTGTTAGGAGACTACAGGACAGTGGTTTTCACAGGTTTGACCTCCAGGAGATGAAGGGATCAGCCATCTTGCTTGGAACTGTGGCAGACCCTTTTAAAGAACCCTATGTTCACAAGCCTCACTTTCTAATCACCTTCAGAAACTGCCTATTAACCATCCTGAAACTATTCGAAACCTTTGGAACGACAAGTTTGAAAAGCATTGGGTGAGTTGATCTTCAACTCTGAACAAAAGAAAAAATAATGATAATTTTCTCAGCTGCCATATATATTTAGTTTTGTACTGTATTTAATTGTTTTAGAATTGTTTGCTGCCCAGAGTCACTTGGCTGAGATGGGCGGCTATAGAAATTAAATAAATAAAAATAAAAAATAACAATTACAAGCTTAAGAACTTAAATAATTTGAAATAAACAGCAAAAAGCTAAATAAGATTTTGATCTAATAAGCTTATAAACAGATTAAGGGTCCAGATAAATTTGGAATATTGACTTTTACTATAAGATTTTGGAATTAACTATACAAAAATAAATAGAGGGGACTAAAGATTTCAAACAGAAGGAAAAAAAAATTACAAGCCTGCTCTGGATGTCGGTTAATACTGGGACTTACAAAATGACATAAAACATTATAACATTGGAAACATTAAAGGAGATGTTTAAAGAATGGAGACAGAAATTAGTAACTACAGTATCAACACTGTCAGTACTGATGTCAGCTTCTATGGTTGGAGTATGTGCAAAAGATGATAATGAAGGAATGACAGATGTGGAACAAATTTTATCTAACAAAGAAAGTACTGAAAGTGGAAATACAAATGACAAGCCAAGAGAATGATTTGGAAAAGGACACTTTACTGGATATACAAAAGAAACTGGCTGAAGTTTTAAAAATTAAAAGGGAATACAAATGATAAACCAAGAGAATGACCTGGAAAATGTTTTTTTATTGGATCTACAAAAGAGGCTTGTTGAAACCTTGAAGAAATCCATGTGATGGAATATAGAAGAATTGAAGAGAAATCAACTCCTATGACAGTATTTGATTGAATTAAAGATTAAGACTGTTAGAAGTAAAAGGAAGGAATGTAAAGTTGGTTTATTTGATCAAGGTTAAAATAAGACATTTTTCTGCAAAATTCTGGCAACCCTGGTGGACTTTTTGCTGACACCAGAATTGAAAAGTTGATGTTTTATGGATTTGCTTATAGATGAGGGATGGATAAGGGATGAAGAGATATCTGTAACCTTGTAGAGGGTCAAGAGTTGCTAAATTTGTTTATAATAGTTGTGATGAAGCTTAGAAGTCTCTCCTTTATATATTTCTCTTCTTTTTGTTTATTATATTCTTTCTTTTCTTTTTCTTTCATAAACCTTTTATTCTTTTTTTCTCTTCTCTTCTCTTTGTCTAAGTTTAATTTGTATTAGTTTTTACTATTGTAATCAAAATTCTTAATAAAATTATATTTTAAAAAAAGAATGCAACAGTTTGCAAGATTTAAAAAAAAAAGTATAATTGTGCTTGTAGATATTAGAAACTCAAAGCAATACTAATTAAAGTTCCTTTCATGTAGCAGAGACTTCATGCCACTCTATTTCTACAATAGAGTAGAAATACTGAGGTCATCCTTACAATCAAAGTTAGTAGAAATGTCATGCATTTCCCAATTCACTAAAGCCTTAAAGAATATTCTTTCAGTGATTTGGAATAATAGGAACAGAGCTCAGAATTTAATTAATTTTAATGGAACACACTAGATCAGCGGGTGTGCTTTTCTGAAGAATGGAGCTTTGTCCTTTGAGAACTTACATAACATTCCTGTGGCAAACCCACCATAGAACACACAGGACTGACCATATATTAGAATTTTCTGCTCCTATTTACTGACATCTAGTTATCTGTACATCTTATTTACTTCCAGAATGCCTGAATAGGACTACTGTATGCAGCTCCTACACATGATTACATTTTCCATGATTCTAAGGAGTTATGAAGGAGAAAATAAAAGCAGCTATAGGTTAGTTGAACATTCTGAAATACCATTTTTTTTTTGGTCTGTTTTAACAGCTCTTTCAGTTGACAACTTGAGAGCTTGATTCCAGTGTTGTCCTTAACTATCTGACAAAAGACTTACATGCTTGTCCTCAAGAAATGATACACTGAAGTTTTGATAGACATGTTTTTCTTATGATCTTTATGTAAGATCTTCCTGACTTACCAGTTCAGCATGGGGTGAGTGGTGAAAACCCATAGGCTGCTTAAAATCAGAAAGGGGAAAGTAGCCCATAATGAAGGATAATTTATGCAGGCAGAACTTAGAAGATGAAAGTTGTGTCCCCTCCCTCCCCATAATTAACAGAGGAGTTTTTATGTATTGCAAAATCTTATACATTTAGTGTCTTATTACACCAGTCTGGATATTCAGTAGACTTTTACTAATTAGCCAATATTTATGATTCATTGCATGCTAGCTAATGGTGAAAGAAAAAAACACTATTCTGGAATATACGTTGGCACTGCTTGATTTCATGTACTTTAAAGGAATAGACACAAGAACAGCTGTTAAGCTTGCTTTCAGTTCTGGTAAGTTTGAAGGCAAGTTGTTATTTAAAGTTAATACTACATCATATTAACTCAGTAGGCTGACCTTAATTTACCAAAGGGTTAACTACCCACTGGGATGAATGCATATATTCTTTGTAATAACTGTGACTTTTCCTTTCTTTGATTCATTAAAGTAATTACTGAACCATTATGAAAAAGTGCTCATGAGTTTCATTTTCTTTCTACCTGAAAAGATGTTGTCTTCCTTACATTTCCTAAACTACTGAAGCAATCAAGATTATCCAGTGTGTGTTTCTTTAAATACATCTACAACCCAAGGTCCAGTACCCAACAACAAAATAAGTACAGAATTTATCAGTAATGAAAACAGCATATATCAACTGGAGCTTTTTCCCTTCGGAATATTTGTAAATAGTTTCTAAGATTTTCCCTATAATCAGTAATTGTACATAACTGAAAGTAAAGCAAAGTATCCTTCTATGTTCTTTTAAAAATAATTTCAGTTATATTTGTGCGTTAGAGCCAAAAGATGAGTGTTTAGAAAGATCCCTAATCTATGATATTATCCATTATGATTGCTGCATTTGCATCCATGTTTTGTGAAGCTGGATAATGGCTACCCATTATCTGGCCTAAATTTTCCTAATTTGCTGAGCGTAGATCAATACCATGCCTTTTATTTAATCTGTTATATAAGTGCCATATTCTGCTTCTTCTATACCACTATATTATTGCAGTATTTCATTCCTTGTGCACCAGAAAATGTATTCCAAAGCTTCAGATTTACTACAGACAAGAGGTGTTTATTTTTTCACTTGCTACTATATTTGTGACCTTCAAAGGCATGTTCTATGTAAGTTTCCAGATTACATCTAAATGGGCATTGAAGTGTATGAAGGGATCCAATATGGCATTAGACATCAAATGATACAGAATGCAGATATTGTTTAAGAGTGCAGTGAGGAGAAACATCTATTCAACCTTTGGTATGACAAATGTTATTTGTCAGGTCCCATTCAAGCTGCTATTACTAACCTGGAAAGCTTTTCACATCTTGGAACCCCTGTAATTCAAAGATTACATCTCCTATCATTGTAGAAACAGATGGGAGATCAAAATTGCAACCACATATAAGTATAGCATTTAGCTTCTGAAATGCAAACTGTGATATAATCATGATACCTTCATCACCATTTTGTAAATTATGGCTCTTCCATGAATTTTCACCACTATGTAGATGAAGGACCAGCTGTATTAAGAATATTTTTTGCCGGAATTGCTCTGAGGCTTTGTAATGATATTACAGATAGGCATATTTCCCTTTCCTTTTTTTCTGTAATTGCTGTAAAACATATATGCATTAGATGGTTGTGGCTGCTGCTCCTGCTCTATTATCTGTTTTAATGAATGTTTTAAGCCACACCTAGCTGTTCTAAACTGGAACGCATACACATGCTCACATACAGAGAAATATTATTTTCTTCCATTTCCTAGTGACAACTAATCTTCTGCTGTTGGGTAGATGTCAAATATACTGGAAGCTAAATTCCACCTTCTGTTCTCAAGGCTTACAGTAGATCTCTTGAGCTGTTAATGATTAAAATGATTATAATGAATATACAAAAAGACTTAGCTCAATAGTACTTACATTTGTAAGTACTGTTAGTTATATTGTAACTACATTTGTAGCCTTTGCTATCACACAACAGTATCTCAGTGAATCATGAGTTTTAATCAACTGACCTGTTATTTCAGTTAAATCTGTACAGATTTGCATGCAGATCATTTTGAAAAATAGACATTTTGTTTTGTTTTGTTTTGTTTTTAAGAGCCACATAGGTCTCACAGAAGTAGATGCTCCTTTAGATAAAGCATCTTCCTCTCCCGAGAGAGAGGGAGAGAGAGAGAGAGAGAGAGAGAGAGAGAGAGAGAGAGAGAGAGAGAAGTCTTTTCTAAGAAAATGTCTAATATTTGTATGCTTACATTCAAAAGAATAAATGATATTACAAAGAATTGAACTTAGGAACTCCATTACAGTACTTATAAGAAGAGGCTGGTCAAACAAGACCTTATCCATTGAGATATTAAAGGTGCTGCTGCTTCCACCACCTCCTCTCCTTCTCCTTCTCCTTCTCCTTCTCCTTCTCCTTCTCCTTCTCCTTCTCCTTCTCCTTCTCCTTCTCCTTCTCCTTCTCCTTCTCCTTCTCCTTCTCCTTCTCCTTCTCCTTCTCCTTCTCCTTCTCCTTCTCCTTCTCCCAGTTCCAGTTAAATTCAGTGATAAATCCTTTGCTATTCATTTGGCCACTGGATAAAACACTTCTGCCTCAGCAAAATCATGAAATCTGTGACCTGTATGTCACATAAATGTTACTGGAAATCACTGGGAATGGGACCTGCACCAGAAATTAGGGAGCCAAACTATAGAAAATGCACGAAAGGAACTTTTAATATTTTAATGCTGGTTGCTGTGCCTGCATTTAGGTGCAGTTTGATATTTAAACTATCTTTTTCAAAAAACAGGTATGTTGACTAAAACAGGTCCCCAGAAAGGAAAGTACTTTTCTGGCATGGAAAGTTGGGAGGGTACAGCATCAGGGAAATTGTGCAAAGGATGGATGTGGTAGCTATCAGTCCAGGTTGCATCAGGCAAGGTGCTTCTGAAGTGTCCTGAACTGGGTAGAATTTTGTTAAGGCAATGTAGAGTCTAGCCAACTTGAGGAAGGATTAGAAGCAATGGAGGACAGATGTGCTTTTAATATCTCTGAGGATTCCAAGAATTCTCTTTCTGAAAACCAAACTAAAGGATTGGTCATCCAGAAACTGACATAAAAAAGGTTGGCTGCCACATTTTAAATACCTAAATGGGGAGAAGTATACTCAGAATAGAATATAGAATTATCCATGAAAAATCAGAGCACAAATTAAGCCTTGGTCAGAGCACTTTTTTCTCTGGTTTCAACTGTGGGCAATGCATGGGCAAACTGGGATTTCCATGTGGTTTGATCGCAATTCCCATAATCCCTTTCTGTAGATGGTGAGGACTGATGGGAATTCAGCAATATCTAGAGGGGTGGCTGAAAAGGTAAATGTAAAGTTTAGAGGGAAGAGGGAAAAAATGGTTTAACTTCCTTAGTAAGGTGATTTATGATCTATGAAAAAAAATGAAGCTCCATTTAGCATAACTGTGCTCCTTCTGCCAATTCTAATTCTACTTACCCCTTTTTAAGTTCTGTATTATTTGGATTAATCATCCCACAGTGTATTTTAAATCATTTTGATATCAAAATCTATAAGGTACTGGGGTAGTTAGTCCTACATATTCCCCTGAAGTTCCTTAAATATTAAGTCCATAACATTAAGTCCTGTGCTCAAAAGGACCTGCACTTTTAAAAATGGTTATGTGAAGAATTTAGAGACAGCAGCCAGAAGTAGGACCCATTAGTGGGTCACTGATAGGTCCAGAAAACTTTTTTTTAAAACTATAAAACACTTGTTTTTATATTTTTAATTTATTTACTAATTTAATATAGCTGCCACTCCAGTTTTATTGAGATTATTTTTTAAGAATTTAAAAAATGGTAAATACCATGAAATAGAGTCTATTATCCAGTATATATCAATTCTAGCCATCGTAACATGAGATATAGATTCTTATAAGAATTATATTCATGGGAATCACATTGCAGCATATATAATTTGATGCATTATTGCCTTGGGTGAATTATAATATGACCAAACCCATATTTTATATTTTAAAAGCATTTGGCTGGGACAAATATGCTTTACTGTTGTTGTTTTTATTACAGTCTTATATCAGATTTGTCATGAGAATGATGGAAAAAGTTCTTTGTTCATTATTGGTGATTTCCACTTCTTTCCACCCAGAAGTGGCATCCTTCTATAGACTCTCTGCTTTGAAATGTTAAGCAATCAGAAGATCATTTGTGGATTAACTGCAAAACTTTCCAAAAAGATAAATGAATCTAATTTATTTGATTAATCCATTCCAAAATATCATAAAAATACTCCTTCATATAATCCACTGATTTTGCCATTGGTAAAGTATCTCTATGGGCCCTAATCCAGGGATTTGAAAGGACAAGAAAGAACATCACACCTGTCTGATATGCTATTTTATATGCTATAAGGAGGGGAAAAGATTGCCTTGAATAAATGCAGTGCCTGCCTATTTCTCCATCATGAAACTTACGTTGTCTAACTTGATCGTCTGTAAGGTGTATTGGTTACCAGTTTGTTTCCAGGTCCAATTCAAGGTGCTGGTGTTGACCTTTAAAGCCTGTCATGGCATGGGGCCAGGCAATCTGAGGGACCACCTCTCCCTGATTTTATCTGCCCGTCCTACCAGATCCAGCGGAGAGGGCATGTTACGGGTTCCATCGCCTAGGGAAATACATTTGGCTGGCCCCAGGCGGTGAGCCTTTTCTGCTGTGGTGCCTGTGCTGTGGAATCTTCTCCCCCCTGAGGTGAGGTTGGCCTCATCATTGTTGAGCTTCTAGAGATCCCTTAACTCTTAGTTATGCCAGCAGGCCTGGGGACTCCAGGGGACTGGGGAATTAGTGAAATGGCTCCCTTATCTTTAACTTCCTTTTATTCTCTGTTCTATTTTGTCTTATATATTTTTAATGTATTTTACTGTTTTTAGCTTTGTTATACGCCACCCAGAATTTCCTGTGGTGAGTTGGGCGGCTATATAAATTGATAATAATGATGATGATGATGATGATGATGATGATGATGATGTGCAAAATGCATAAAGTAACAGTACCACAAGTATTTAATTCATGGGTTTTATTGCTCTCAATTTTTTTCCTTTTCTCCCCTCCCACCCCATGCTTTTCCATGATACTTGTTAGTTATGGGAGCTGGGTGAGTTTCCCAGAGGAAATAGGTGCATTCACAACTTGCTCTCATTATCTTAATTAAGAATTTATTTATCAGTTTGAATGTTCAAATCAGGCCAAATTTAAGGGGGAAAGAAGACAAGCATGCAAACAAATAAACAAAAGACAGATGTTCTAGATTTAGTGGAATGCAAATTGCATTCTTAAAATTCTAATGCTAACTTTTGAACTTGAGCCATTTAAACTTATATTCCATACAATCTGGCATTAAGCAACACAATTACTCAATATTTAGCAACCATTAGTTCTTTGGCAATCCTTGTGCTGCCTGCATAAATTCCTTAAGAATGTGCTTGTCATATTGGTTTTCCCCTTTAGTTTCCATTCCCAGGAAGCTCAGAAATCTTGAGTACATCACATGGGCAGAAATATTAGAAAGCCAATCAGGTTTCATGGGATATAACACTCAGTTCGATAGCACAAATAGAGATCATATATTCCTGCTACATAAGTGCTACTTTTTTTCTTTTTTCTTTGTTATGCTGTGTTTGCTGAGTTGTGTGGCTATAGTGGGAAACTAGAGTCTGCACAGAACTGGCTACGTTTTTTCATCATTTGATATAGTATTAGGCATGTAATTCATTCACATGTGCCAAAATTTGATTACTCAATTGCAATCACCATTCCCCACACCCAATTTGCATTGGAACATAAGCAGAACCCCGCTGAATCAGAACCCTGGCCCATTTACTTCAGCAGTCTGTTCTCACAATGACCAACAACGACGTCCACTAGACGATTTTTCAGAGGCAGTCACACTGCCATCAAAACTAATAGCCATTGATCCCCATGACTTCCATGAATAAAGTCTCCATGAATTGGAGGCACATTGCAGGAATTCAATCTCTTGCCACTATTATGTCTCTAATTCAAATCATGTCTTCTCATGACAGGGCTGGCAACTTTTATTTTGAAATGCAGTAATTTAGTAGGCTGGCTCTAGACTGGGACTGACAAGGATTAAATTCTGCCACCACCCTTAATTATTCCAATCCAGATTTGTAGTCTCCAACAATTCCTATATACTGTAGTTAATAAAAACCCATGTATGCTTAACATTCTGATTAGCTGGATTCTAAGAATTGCTAAAAAATATTTATGATGCAAAATCAAAGTATGAAGCATCTTTTTCTGTTTATAAGAGCTTTCCAGTCCCTATTGGGTAGGGAGGACCCCTTGGAACATCTATTGGGCCACTGTGAAGATTATTCAGGCTATCTGATGGAAAAAGTCACTCAGATTCACTCAAACCTGGACTCTGACCGGGCAGAGTGAGCCTGGGGCACAGCTTGGGGGTTTGATTGGGATGCTTTTGAGCAAGTGACAATGGACCAGGTACTCTGTGCTGTCATGTTGGCCACCTACTTAGTGGATCATGGCCACTCCTGGATCGTCAAAGTGGCCAGGGAGATGACACGTGATTGAGTCGAGCCCATGGTGCAGCCACTCTGAAGGATGGGGTGGTATCTCCTGCCTTGGAAGAGGTGGTGGTGCACCTCTTTCTCAAAAGGCCATTCTTGGATCCAGTGGTTTTTGACTACTACCAAAAAGCTTCCAGCTTCCCCTTTTGGAGGAAAGTTGTTGAGAAGGTGGTCGGTGTGCAACTGATGAGAACCCTGGAGGAAATGGTTTATCTAGAGCCATTTCAGTAGGGTTTCAGGCTGAGATTAGGTACTGAGGCAGCCTTGGTTGCACCTGTCAATGACCTGTGGTGAAGCTGGGATAGTGATGGTGCATCCATCTTCATGCTTCTTGATATCTCAGTGGCTTTTGATACCAGCGATCACAATAACCTTCTATGCTAGCTTCATGGATTTGGCATTGGGGCACTGTTTTATGGTGGTACTCTTCTTTTCTCTGGGACAGTTCCATTCAATGTTGGTTAAGGGAAACAGATCACTTCCTAGACCCCTCCTGTGTAGGGTGCTGCAGGGTTCTACTGTTTCTTCCTCCTTTTCAACATCTACATGAAATTGCTAGGTTAGGTCATGTACTGGTTTGAGATTCAGTATCATCAGTATGCTGATAATACCCAATGATACCTTTTGACTGAAATGAAGCTGTCAAAGTTCTATCCCAGTGCCTGGAGGCTGTGCAGGTTTGGATGGGAAGGAACCATCTGCAACTCAATCCTACCAAGACCAAGTGGCTGTGGGTGTTTGGGCCATCCAGATCTGGGGCTGTTCCATATTTGACCTTGGGTGGGGTAGCACTTCCCCCTTCAAGGTTGGTATGCAATTTGTGTTTTTTCCTGGACTCACAGCTCCTGCTTGAAAAGCAGGGTCAGCTGTGGCTAGGAAAGCCTTTGCACAACTCCATCTGGTGTGCCAGTTGCACCTTTTCCTAGATCAGGGGACTCTTCAGACAATCACTTATGCCCTTGTCACCTCACAGCTTGACTGCTGCAACATTCTCTACATAAGGCTGGCCTTTAAGATCATCCGGAAACTCCAGTTGGTCCAGAATGTGGTGGTGTGAACAGTAATGGGTATGCCTCCACTTCATGAGCTGTACTAATTGCCAGCTTGCTTCCAGGAGTGATTCAGAGTGCTGGTTGTTACCTATAAAGCCCTAAATGACATACGGCCTTGTTACATAGAAACTGCCTGTCTCCCATAACATCTGCCTGGCTGATTTGATCTTTCAGGGTCAGCGTGCTCTGGGTTCTTTCAATTAAACAATGTCATCTCTCAGGATCCCAAAAACGTGTCTTGTCTGTATCAGCACTGCCATCTGGAATGAGGTTCCCCCAAAGATCAGGATGCCTCCCACTCTGCTGTTGTTTAGAAAAGCTGTGAAGACCTAGGTCTTCACCCAGTGAATCCCCTTGCTTCACATCAGCTCTGAGACATGCTGCACATCAGCTGAGACATGATTTGATTTGTATTTGTGATAACTCAAGGGCAATCTGATTCAGTTTGAAAAAGGATTATAGATTACAGTGGTGAAATTTCAAAATATCTGAAACTGCTCTGAGTTTGTTTGTTTTGCTTTGTTTGACAGAATGGAATTAAAGCAACATGTACAGTATTCTTAGAGGACATTAATCCTGCCACATTTCATCCAGGTAGCTTCAAGTGTTTCACTGAAATAACATTTTGAAATATTTCCCCATATCTCTTTCAGAGCAGAGATCAGAGATGAGGAAAGGACAACCTTCAAATTGTATATTGTCTTGCAAAGCATCTATAGAGAAGTTGGATGAAGCAATACAGTGCCCTAGTTCATCTTAAAAATCCAAATTTTCAAAATTGTGATTAAAAATAACCTTTTAGATTTTCCCTTATCCTTCTGGATACATAGGTTTCTGCTGCCTCTGATCACTGGGTTTCAGATTATGAGGCAGGAAGAAGGTGCCAAGTTGAATAGGGCATATTGGCAAAGCTTAACTTCTTTGGGGTAGGACTTGGAAAAATGAACTTGCTCTTATGGGTTTTCTGTCTCTGATCACTAACTTTTTTGAGGTGCCAGGAGTGCTGCCATAGCTGCTTGGCAAGCTTGGCCCCTCCTGAGAAGGCCCCCTCAGCCCTATTATGACTCAGATGTATCACAGTTGGGTTGTTGGTAATACGTAGTGTAGTTATCTAGTAGAAGAAGCAGAAGCAAGGTGGTGAGGTAAGATACAATGCCACACAGATATGGCACAGATAAAGAGGCTGTCACAAAACAAGTAGCATTCGTGGCCTTCCTCCCATTCTTAAAAACACTAAATGTTTGGAGCATCACTTGGCAATATTAGCTTGGCTCATTGTAAAATAGAGATTTCAGCCTGCCTCATTCATGCAGAATGTAAAAAATAATATCTGACCCATAAGCATGTACTGAACTGGTCAACTAGCCTTGAGCCCATATTCCGAATGCTGAGAGCTGAGCTGAAGTCCCATTTGCCTTGGCAGGACCAGCATAGAAATGTAACATTCAATTAGCACCAGTGAGAGCAAAGTAACATTTGGCTGGCTACAATAAATAAACAGAGAGGTCAGAAAGTGAATGAAATCTGAAGCAACATTAACCTTGCTATGGTCCCTTCTGCAATGTTGCTTGACATTGCACATTTGGAGAGACAACAAAGACTCTGTCTACCAATAAATAAAACAATTAGCAATTAGCAAACACTCATCAATTGCCTGGGTTGGAAATAACCTGCCCATTCAGAACCCTAACCCCAATCCACATAGGAAAACCCCTATTTTTAGGCTGGTCTGCTTGTCCATTCAATGTTTGTGGATTTGAGATTTGAACATATCCCAGTCCAATCCTGGCTGAACCCTAAGGATCATGTGGGCAGGTAGGTCAGACAGTCTGTATGGTTCTTTGAGAAGATGCATCTTCCAAAATTTCCAAACCCAAGAGTTTAAAGACAATAAATGCATTTGTCTACTCTCTGACCACTTCCTTTCTTTAATTGCTCCACTAGGCACGTTTTTTACTTGTGTGGCAAACACAGCTCCTCATGAGGATAACTTTGAAGAACATTGACTTGCAAGTTTCAAAGATATGTAAATTTACACTCCAAAGCTTGTAGCTTGCTGGCAATATTCTGTATTCATAATTTAAGGTATTAACTTTCTGAAAGGGTTTATCCCCTAAGTAAAACTATTGCAGAAATGCAGATAGGTACCAGACTTCTAATAGTCTGGAAGTATGGGATAGAGAGAAGTAGGCTACCAGGTGGAACAAGCTTGGCAGATTGGCATTTGAGGACCAGATGGCACTGTGAGCCAGCCAGGGGGATGTTGGCGGAAAGAGGCCAGCACAAAGAGAAATAGTGCCAAGTCTATCAGAGCTGAAATAATATGCCCAGGTGGAACAGGCTTGGGTGGGCCTGGCAACACACTTGGGAGGTTGGCATCTGAGGAACAGAAAGTGACACAAACACTCATTCGTTGAACAGTTGCAGTCCACAGCCAGAGTCATTGAGGCCCTGTGCGAGATGCAGGCAGGCAGGGGAAGCTGGCAGAGGGAAACAGTCAGAGGAAGAAGCCATGGTTCTCTGTTCTTAAAAGAAGTGAAGCAACTTTAGCCAAAACATGGTTGGATGAAGAGTGGCTTTTTTAAAAGTAAAACATTTAACAAGACTTTATCCTAACTTTAGCTGATTGGGGAGTACAACTGTGCAACACTTCAGACTCATTCCCAAAAAGGGCTGTGGAATATGCAACAGCACAAATACTATATCCTTTTGGAATTGGGACCCAAAGCAATCAGGGGCTTTTATACTTGCTTTATACATGCTTATATATACTTTATACTTTACAGTAATTACAGATAATCAAGTAGGGAACATCTTTTGCTTGCTGGAAGCGATTCCATGCAGTGTTAGCTAACAAGGTGGATCCTTCCTCCTTCTCCATAGCTTTGACAACACTTTTGCAACTTTGACACACTGTTGCAGTTGAGGGAGAAGAGAACTCACAGGTTGATGATGATACACCCTTCTTCTGCTGAGAGCCCTCCCCCTATCTCCACAATATCCTCTTCCCCAAAAGAAAGCTCATTTGCCTTCCTTTGCCAAAGTACTAGTTGTGCCTGTTATTACTGGCAAAGGGAGAGCTGCCGTGCTGCTACCTTGTATCTTGAACCACCCAAACACCAGCTTAAGAGGAGGAACCACCACAGTTCATTTTAAATTTATTCAATGAATGCATTTAACTAGTGCAATGAAAATAATATGAGATGGAATGAGGGGAAAGAAAATAGACATACCATATCTGGACTTCAGAATTCCATACAACCTCTAGATGAGAGCAGACTCTTTACTATCATCTAGAGGTTGTATGGATTTCTGCAGCCCAGGTATGGTAAGAGAAACTTGTGAATAAACTTTAAAGGGGTGATTAGAGTGAAGCTTTATTGAACTGAATCATTTACAGTATTTGAAGCTTCGGGCAACTCTATTTCGTAGTGTGTGGATTGCTTATGAAAGATGACTCCCCAAAACGTGAAAATGCAGAGCAGAGCATTGTGCAGGGGTAACACTGAGGAAATGAAAGAATTTGATGCTGCTTTGCAGAGGATTAAATTGTATCATTACGGAAGTAAATGTTCCTGGGCCTGCATTCGTCAGTGAAGGATGGAGCTGCTAAACTTCGTAATTGTCAACACCAACACTGGTTGAATAGGTATAAACATAGTCCTCCATTGACAATTAAAAATCAGTGGAGGAGGAAGCAGAATCCAGACTACTGTATGTTCAGCAGATTTTCTCCATAGATACAATTACATTATCTCCTTATTTTAATACTCTGCATGGAGTTTTTAAAGAATGCTATTCTGATTACTTCCATAAAAAATTAGAGGCAAGAGATGTTGGAAGCTTCCTTATGCAGAAACAAATAACCAATCGCTCTAACTTAGCATTGCCCATAAATATCTCTCTGGGATTTTTAATAGGAAATGTTGGGGATTGAACCTGCAGCCTTTGTTCTATCACTGAACTATATCCTTGGCCCAAACCTTAAAGCTTCAGGTGCCATGGACTAGGAAAGTAGCAATGAATCATTGCTTTGAGGAGCACGGCATTAAATCATTTCACTCCTAAAGACAGGGAATGTAGCACAGAATTGAAAAGAATTGTGGAAGCTTTTTCCACATCATTTTGTGAAGTTGTTCAAGAAACCAGTAGCCATCTAAGGAAAAAAGCCATTCAGAAAGCAGTAGGCATGCAAGCAAAGTATAGCAACTGAATAATCTCCCTCAGCTTTTATGCATGATACCAAAGACCCTCCCCCCAAAATTGCAGGATTATTACTTATTTGTTTTAACACTGATTAAGACATTTTATCATCTAAATGGTGAATCCCAAGGAAATATTTTGTCTTGGCGATATTCTTTGCACTTGCAAAGAGGTATCTAAAACTCAACCTTGTTGGATTATAGACATCATAATGGGACAAAGAAAATGAAATAGCACCTAATTTATCAATGGACCAATTAAGTTAAGGGTTTGCAAGCTGAAACCAGTGCCACCCATTGTGTCATTTATAGTTCCATGCCTGTGATTTACTATTCACAAACTATCAGGAGAGATAATTGTTTCATATGGGTTTCTCCCACCCACTTGGACACCTATTGTTCCCACATAGCAATCAAGGACCATTTTCTCCCATTAGTGGAAAAAGTCCTTTTCTTTTTTCTTTTTATAGAACAGAGTTAAAATGATTGAGTTCCTGTGCCATTGACAGATTCTGCTCATTCCTCAATGGCTAATTGCTTATTTCTTCAGAAAGGTGCCAAAAAAAGAAAGATGAAATGGCCAAGCCCTAGATCATCTCTATTTAATCATTCAATTGTCAACTCTAAAAGCTTCCAAGTCACAAGCAAAATAAAATGTGGCTTGGCAAAGGAAAGCTGGCATGATTAGTGCATAATATAGTATGCCACCTAAGAAACATTCAATGGAGAAAAAAAGGCAAATTCAGTGAAAGGACAGTCGTTTGAAATGTATTTATTTATACATACCTATGTACATACATGCATATAATCATTTGTATACTGGCCATTCACAAGCCTGGGCAGCTTTAATTTGAAGAACATAACAACAGTAATCAACAAAACATTTATTAAAAATCACTTCTGCAACCTTTGTGGAAGAGCATTGTTTTAACAACTTTAGCGGTGAGGAGGACATCCTGACCTTAGATGGCAAGATGTTTGAGAGTGAGGGAGATGCTACTAATATGGTACCCATAGGATTTCTTCTTGGCTAGAATAAATTGGGTGTTCATCCACTTGGAGTAGATAGACCCAAAGGTAACAAGGATGCAGGTCTGAAAGGACTTATAAACAATACCAGCAGCTTGAATTGGCTCCAGAAGCCTATGGGCAAACAGCTTCTGAGTCATCTTTAAGAGCAGCCCTAAGTAGAGCAGATTGCAATGATATAACCAGGAAATGAGAGAGCAGGAGTCACTGCCTTCAGAACTTCCTGATCTTCGGCTTGTTCAGGAGCCACCTTCCTAAAACTGTAAAATGATAGTTCAAGGTTCTTTTTGTATCTGCAGATGTTTTCCCTGGAGTGTCACAGCAGGGGACAGCACCCAGTGGTATTTGACTGATCTTGATAATAGCTAAATAGGGTCAGATCTGATTAGTATTTGGATGGGAGACCACCTGACAATCCAAAGTTGGGGGGAAAAAATCTCAGAAGCAGGCAATGGCAGACCACTTCTGTATTAATTGCCAAGAAAACTACATTGCTATGTCATGTACTCACCAGGTTAAGCTTCACATAAAAGAGATTTCACCTTCACATTTGTTTTCTTAACTAAATTCCAGGGTAAGACCTTTTGATATCTTTTTATTGCATAAATAGCTGTATTAGGATTTCAACAACTCCTCACCGTTAAGCTGAGAATAAGTTAGATGATGGTTGGGAAACCTGTAACCTTCAGATATTGATGGATTAAGCTTTTCAACCCAATTAGCCAGCATGGCTACTGATGAAAGATGCTGGACATTTTCTTCAGAAACTTTTGGAGGGCAACAGATTCTCCCTCTCTGACCAGAATAATTTGTTGGACCAACTGTGATTTGGGAATTCATCTTAATGTATGAGTTGATCTAACTGAGAATTCTTTCTCTTTTCATTCATTCTATAGAAGTATGACAAAGGATATGGTTTGTGTTCCATGAAGGCACCATACAAAAGCATGCAATGCTAGGAAAGAATTAGTATTTTTCCCTTCTGCACTGCCATTTTTAAAATACATCCTTACAGAAAGGAGCTGTAGTTTTTGTAGCAAAGCGGGTAAATAAACAGGTCCCATGGCACTTAGAAGACAAACAAATTTATTGTGACATATGTTTTGCTCAACCACTTCATCAGATGCTTTGTCACATCTGTCTTGTTTGCCCAATGGAGTGGAGAGACTAAGGTGTATTTAAATAGGACTGTTTCGGTATGCAAATCAGTAGTATGCTGCTATTTATAGGAAAGAGTTTATGAAGGAGAAAAATCCTAAAAGCCAGAATTGGCAACAGCTGCAGATATGAATTTACTCTGAGTTTCCAAGCTTGAATTTTGATTTATGTTGAAAACATCTCCATACGTGTAGGAAAATATGTATACTAAGTCTCCAAGATTTGCAACAGCCACAGATAGTAAGCATATCAATTGTATCTTTTACCCAGAAGGAACAAAAACATATTGGTGGAGTGGAAAAGCTGGGCAGATGAATATACTTCTAATTCATGAATATGGAAAATCCAGTTAGAAGACCTACAGAGAATGAGTGCTTTTTTCAGTCATTCAAATGTATCACAGTTTGTAGTTCTGTGATCAGTCAACTAAACAATGTACTTTATTGAGCTCTAAAAACCTCATTTAAATAGAACTTTGCATATGTGAGTGAGACTGCATTAAGATAATATGCTGTTTTGACTGAGCCCAGATTTAGGAACAGAAGGAAAGTATTTCATCCATAACAGCCTTAGTATCTCTTTTTGAAAATAGGTGCCCTGGCAATGTCACAATATTTAGTTTTATTGTTAAAATATATTTTCCTTTACTGAATGCATTTTTAATTTACGTATCTTTGATAAATTATAAAATAGTGGTATCCTACCCTGATTGAAGGCTTCACAGACCATACTGGAAACGAAGGAGACAGCTACTATAAATTCATAGAATTAGGTAATATTATTGTGCCTAATGTGTTCTTTTTTCTTCATTTATTATGTAACTTTTAATTAGTATCAGCACTGGACCAAACAGGATGGTGTAGCCTCTTTCTTTAAATAAAGTACATCTTTCTTACAATATACTTGCAAGCGAACAGTAATATGGAATCAACAAGTATTAACCCCATGGAGGTAGAAAAGTGGGAAGCAGTAAGGATAACAGACAATATTATTAGACTGAGAAATTTCAGGGTTTTGTTTTGTTTTTTTTTGGTCTTGGTGGGCTTTCAGGGAGTTTAAAAGAAGAAAAATAAAATTACTTAACAGAGAAAGAAATAGAAAGGGAGTGAAACAGAAGATCTTAGATTTGACTTCCCACTCACTGAGAGAAATGCACCCAAAAGTAAGTCTAAAATCTGAGCAAATGCCACTGTTTTGCAGCCTACAGAACATATGTTGCCTATCGCTGACTTGATGAAGAATCATATGGCACCGAATGCATTTTAAATTGTGGTCTGCAGTACAGTGCCCAAAGGCCAAATGTAGTCCTTGGATGTATACCGTTAATCACAATGATGGGCAGCAGGTCTTTAAGATTACAGAATAAGTTATTTTCTATCTCTATTATTTGAGAACTTCTTAGCTGCAAATGCAGAGATTATCCTTATTTAGGTAAAGACCACACTCATTTCAAAAATTATCTCAAAAACTCCTAAATACTAAGACAATTCAGAATTAAATCAAAAGATATTTACTAGTTAAAATGATTATACTGGCATATAGAACAGCAATACTGAATTCTTGTTGTCATGATATTCACACTGAAGGAAAACAAAGCTTTCACTTGGATGATATGCCATTGATTTGCTGTCAGTTGATAAATAGTGCTAATGGCATAGGGCTTATCTATTAACAAAGAATTGATCATCACGGTGAATCCAAAGTTCTTGGAGAAAATATAAATCTCTATCCCTGATATTGAGAGATGAGTTATAGGAGCAAACAAAATATCCTCAGCAAAGTCTATAATTATCTGATTTTCATGGTCAAAACTAGATATAACAGTTTCTCTGAGTTACTTTATTAGGTGTATTTTATGATATGGATATGAATCTCCATGTCAGAAAAAAAGGTCTATTTCCCATAAAGCATGAAGTCCAGTGTACCCCTATCTGTCTGACTGTCTGTTTGTCTAGCTTCACAAGCTAGCTTATGAAGTTTGTGCAGCTATGCTAGAAGCAGCTAAACTCTAAATTATGAAAAAGAGAACCGAAATGTTTTCCCAGGATTTTCAGAGCACATGTTGCATCTCCAGGAACCCCTCGTCCCTCTGCTTCCTCCAGTTCCACCGCCACCCTGAACAGTGCCTCCCACACAGCTGCCATCTTTGCCCAGGGAGCCGCCACTCCTCCCCATCCTGTCCCACTGTGCTCTCCACGGTCTGTGAGCTATCACTTCTCATGCCAAGCAGTGGAAGATGGGGCTTTTCCACCCATACCAGCACCCTGCCTCCTCTACTGGCTCCATCCTACTGCCTCCTCCCTGGCTGGGCCTGATGAGCTCCCTTCAGCAGATGAGGCTCTGCCACCCTGCTGCACTCACCATGTGTGCCCAGTGCCGCACCCCCACCCAGCACCTGGATCCCTGGCCAGCAGCAGGAGTAAGAAGATGGCAAAGGTTAGCTGGGGGTGGTGGCAGGAAGCATCAGGGGTAGGCAGCAGAGTGCAGGGTCACCAAAAAGGCAGAGGTGGGGGGAAATAGGTGGGTGGAGGGAGTTGAAGCAAAGGCAGTTCATACAGGGCAGAAGAAGCATGAGGCCCTCACCTAATGATAGTGTGATCCTTGCCTAATGACCGCAACCAGGACTAAGTGGAATTTCCATCACTAAATGGGGTGGTGACATGATGTTTTGCTTAATGACTCCTTCACTTAGTGATGGAAATTCTGATCCCAATTAGGATGGTAACCTGAGGACTACCTGTATGTGGCAGCCATTACAGAAACATCACCTTAGGCCAGAAAAACAAGGTGAGGAAGAAACCAAGATTGTCCTGGCTTGACTCTTTGGTATAAGAGGGAGGGAAAGATAAACTCTGTCAGGCTTTTAAGATTCTATTTTTATTCCATATAACACCCAAATGGCCTATCTTAAAGGGCTGACACCTGGGAAAGAAGTAAGCATAAAAAAGAAACTCAAAATGACCCCATGTTGATTCTGGGGTCATCTGCATGGTATAAGAAAGGACAGAGGGAAACTGTGACAGGCTGTCAAGATTCTTTCTTTCAAAACAAGCCCTTGAATTGTACTTGGAAGCCTATAGATAACCAAAGTAGCTCACAAAGCTTCATTCTGGACCAGCTGCAGCTTCGAAGTGGTTTTTAAGGGCAGCCCTATATCTACTGCATTGTAATAATCCAAACACAAAGTGACCAAAGCATGAGTGACTGTGCTATGGGCCTCCACTTCCAGTACTGATGCAATTGGCACACTAGATGAATATGTGTGAAGACCTTTCTGACCCATAGTTGCCACCTGCTCCTTAAGCAGGAACTTCAGTCCAAGAAGACCCCCAAATTGCACACCAGTCCCAAAGGGGAAAGTGCAGCACAAAACATGTGGCAAGTTCTATTCCTGAATAAATATCTGTAAAGTATATTAAATTTGATATAAACCAGTTTCATATAGGAAATTATGTAACTCCTTTAAGGAAATTACTGCTTTCAATATATATGATACATTTATAGGCTGCCACTTGGAGAAGTGTCTTCTCTACAGCGGTACTTGTTTTATGAAATGACATGCCCTCTGCAGTATGCCAAGCTCTGATATATTTATTGGCATATTTTAAAAATTCAACTTTTAGGTTGGCCTTTCCCATACATTCACTTCTAACATTTTTCTTTTAATAGTTTTTAAAAGGAAACTCTCCTGCCCCATCCACCCCCCAAGTCTTGCTATGCTGCCTCAGTGTGGGTTTGTTCCTGGGAGGGATGAGCGGACATCATTGGGAGTGTAGGCCAAGAATATTTAACCCCAGTAGGGTTACCCAAGGCATGAAAGCCATCCCAGCTGTCCAGCTAAAGCATGCAAGTACCTATATTGGGCAACAATGATATAGGAAGATGCTGGAGACAGATGATCACTTCAGAGACCACAGCAAAAGCATCATTTTATACTGCATGGGACAAAGCAGTGGTAAACTACTCCCACAACTTAATAAGAAAACCACATGGATAGAAAATATAAAATCATTGATGATATAGTGCCAGTGGTGGACCCCTCAGGTTGGATGCTATTGAGGAACTTTTGGGATAATTATCATCTTATAATGTGGCTAAATTAAAATCTTTGGAACCTCTGCTGATGCTGCCATGCAGGAACAGACATTTGAAGCTGCAAATGTACAGTGGGAACATAGAATGTAAGAAGCATGCACATGGGAAAGCTCAAAATAGTGGAAGATGAAAGGAGTTGACTATACACTGACATCGTAGGCATCAGCAAATCAATGCAGAAGAAGGGAAGATTGATGAGTTTTATGTTCAGTTTGAAATTGATGGAACATGCAAGGAAGATGTGCTACTTGTAGTTGAATGCCAAAACTGAAAACGTTTAGGAGGAAAATGTAGTTGGACTATACGGCCTAGGAAACCAAAGTTAAGCAGGAGAACAATATCAATTTCTGCCAGTCAATGCTTAATTGCTCCACCCCTTTTCTACATTCTGCATGATATTGCACGTACACCAGAAAGGTGTGGAACTTACAGCACAGCACTCTGATGCTGTTTGGGTCATTCTGATAAAAGTAGCAACATTTTACTAATGTACGCAGTCATCTAGCTCTTTCAAATTGTTCAAATTCTTCTTGCTGGAATCCTACTTATTACAATATCATAGAGGAGGAATAGGATGAATAGGTTCTTGTTTGCTTTTGCTAAAAGTTCTTGAAGTGACCTCTAAAAAGGTAAATGATTTTGTGTACCAAAGTTTCCCAGTGGAGAAACATCATTTATATTTTTATATTTTACCAATAGTCTGCTCAGTTTGCAAACATATATGAGTACAGGTAGTCCTCAACTGATAACCACAATAGAGTTTGGAAAATTCATCGTAAAGTGATGCGGTTGTTAAACAAGGCATCATGTGACCGCACCTGATTTTACAACAATTTTTGCAGCTGTCATTAAGTGAATCTTGCAGTTCTACATTGATTTTGCTTGTTGGAAGCCAGCTGGGAAAGTTGCAAATGGTGATCCCATGACCCTGGGATTCTGCAACTGTTGTAAATACATGCTGGTTGCCAAGTGCCAGAATTTTGATCACGTGACTGCGGGGATGCTGCAAGGATTGTAAGGACGAGGACCAGTCATAAGTCACTTTTTTCAGCACCATCGTAACTTCGAACAGTCACTAAAGAAATGGTTGTAAGCCGAAGACTACTTGTAATATCAGTTTGGTTTTTTAGAGACCAATAATCACATCTATCTAGATTTAGAATGCAACTTACACTATATGACAGTGAGAAATGCATTGATAAGAAGATAATTTTCTGTAATTCAGAGACAGTTCTGAAGTTCAGAGTTCATAATTTTATTAGTGTAGCAAATGGATTCACATAGTATATTTGCTAATGCTTGTGATCGTGTAAGAATCCCATTATCTGAAAAAGGAGAAAGAGAAGAGGAAGAAGCCTTTAAACAGCCTTGAGTTTATGGAAAAGATGCCTGTCCTCCCTTTGTTTGAACAAAGAAACATGAGATTAGTTTAAAAACTCCAAATCACATCATTGACTTTCTGGTTGTACAATAACAAATTTCTTTCTCAGATTCAGCTGTCAGGGTCCAACACAGATGTTTTGTCCTGGGCTGGAACAAGAAAGGAACATGACACTTATAGGATGATGGGCTTTTCAAGTTAGTTCTAGTTTGTTTCCTGCATTCTTATCCCATCTTTCTTCCAAGGGACCATGATGGGCAAGGTTCTCTGTCTTCTCATGTTATCCTCACAAGAATCCTTTGAAATAGTGTGGGAGCTGCTGTAAGTCCAAGTAATGGACAGCTCACCAGTTTTGTGGTTGTTTATATTTACCAGAAACTGCCCAGAAACTACACAGAATATGGAGGCTGAGTCATGGCAACTGGACTTCTTTTCTTTTGGTGTGATACATTGCCCTGCTTGTCCAAGCAGCTACTTCAGACAAGCAGCGAAACCTATCAAACCAAAAGTAAAGAAGTCCCGTTGCCATGACTCAACCTCCAGATAATTCCATCTGGATGACTGAGAATCTTCATCAACGAACTACGCAGAACTGTACTGACTCCACAACTCAGTTGGAGCATAATACTTTATAGACCCACTGGATCTATCGTTATTTCCCATCTGTTGAAAGAAGGACACTGCGAGCAAAAAATCACTTTATGCAGTAGATTTTTTGCAAAGCGTCAGGGAGCCATTCGTCATACAGCCGCTAATTTTGAAACATCAGATGTATGCAGCTCTGATCTGGAAGGGTTTCTCATTTGACTGAAGAGAATTATTTTAAAATCCTTGTGCTACT
Organism: Python bivittatus; assembly: GCF_059951505.1. Taxonomy (NCBI): domain Eukaryota; kingdom Metazoa; phylum Chordata; class Lepidosauria; order Squamata; family Pythonidae; genus Python; species Python bivittatus. The sequence goes on along the minus strand of NW_028277125.1, from coordinate 49,436,720 downwards.
TGTCTTCCATTAGGACTATTACATTTTTCCAATTTAAAGAACATTATTACAATATATTTTCGTCTAAATTACGATAAGCATTGGTTTATTTACATTTGCTGAAATTTAAGGCTCACATTTGAGATATTTTTAATTGGGGAGGGTGGGAAAAAAAGAAAATACTGAGCGTGTTGCATTTTTTTTCTCAATATACCTTGCTCTTTTCATGCTCAGGGTATTTGCTGTGCATCACCTTCTTTGAGCAAAATGCTTTGTCAGCATGACAGCCCAAAGGTCTTTGGCAAAGAAAACATTGAATAATAATAACAATAATGACAACAACAACAATGATACTCAAGGCCATAACCTGAAATCCAATTTAGAGTACAGAATTATCCCTCAACCTGAGACAATTTAGGAACGTTTCTGTTTTGTCGCTGTCAAGGGGATTGCTTATCCGGATGATAGTGTCCTATTCATCCCTGTAATGTTTTGTAATATTTTGGAACTGGGCTTTTGGGTAAAAAAGATTATTTTGCAATCTGTACAGTTGGAATGCACCACCCCAAACTCACAACAGCATGTGAAACCATGTAATCAAAGGCTCTCATACACGCCTATGGAATGACTGAGAATACTAATGCTGACCCCCAGCTATTTGTTGCCTAATTAATGCTAAACATATTTCTAAACAATTGGTCCCTTACAGCTTATCACAACTTGAGTTGCCTACCATGTCCTGTGGTTCCACAAGTTAATTCATTTTGGGATTTAATGTGAGAAAAGCATTTTTGTGAGTCACTAGTATGAAAGGAATAAGAGAATAATCAAGAATGACCTTTGGTTCCCTCCATACAGAGCCTTCGCACTGATCTGGCATCAGGGCTGCACTGTTCTGTTCCCATGACATCATCTGCCTTGGCAGCAAACCAATTTTCTTTGGCTCTGGTAGAGCTGAAAAGGCAAATCTGTTTTCTTATTTGTTATCCGTTTTCTTGGGAGAGACTGTTTCCCCACTTGTGGAAACTCTCTTTCACCCCATATCCCACTGTCTGAACTCGCAGCGTTCTAGTAATTTCACAGGGAGTCTTATCAGCAAATCCAGGGTTAGTTAAATTTTCTAGTCTGTTTCTAATCAGTTTTGGACTCTCTGCAAGAAGCTGCTCAGCTGGAATTTTTCCTTGGTCATATAAACAGCATGCACATAATTTTTGTATCACCCCAGCTCCCAGTCCCTAGGCTCAGATGACCCATTACTGTACTTTCTTTCTTTCTTCATCCATAAATTTGTAGCAGTATACTGCAACTTACAAACATGGTTGTAACTGTACAAAAGCACTTTACTATTAAAAAAAAAGGAGTCATAACAATATAATAAGTTTCAATGTGGATTTATGGTCAGAAAAATGACATCTTGATGACCAGGTAACGTTCCCTTTATATCAACAACAGAGAACTTTTTGCCAAGAACCCAGACAAATACACAAAATGTGTTCCAAAAACGTAGTTGAAGACAATCACAATTCTGCCTCCTTCCCCACGCTACCCCCCCCCCACTTTATGATGTGAAGGTGAGGGATTTTTTCTTAGTCCAAGTTCTGCCATACTCAGAGGGCAGAGCATTGTCTGAATAATTTTTGTTCTGTCCATGATGTTCCCTATCCTTCTCAGTATTGCAAGGTCAGGAGTGAAGATAATAGCATATCAAACATCAAAATGTTTTGGAGGAACTGGGCAATAAAAACAGCTCCAATATTAGAGTTGAAAGGTGGGATTCTTTGCTCGTTTTTTCTCTGTCTTATGAGATGAAAGCATTCTAGAGGAGAGATGCTGTGGTTTAGATCTCTAGGTATATGCTACTTAAGTCCATATTCATGAGTAGCTGGCTTGACCTATCACACTAATAATTCATGTGGTTCAGTAAAGTCACGATTGTGGCTTATAAATCATAGTTTATGGCTTGATATGTTGTGCAAATCCAGCCAAATAAATCATGGTTAGCACAATGTCCAAAGCCAGCAAATAAATCCATGGGTTAATGAATCATAGCTTGGAAAGTGTAAAAGAACATGGAAAAAGTGAATAAACTGTAAGTTTTACTAAGTTAGAGAAAGTGGTTTCCACATAACATTTTTAGAGAATATTCTGAAACTTAACCTGTTGATTCTTAGCACAAATAAAACCCTATATTAGGAATTAGGTTGCTGTGCTTGTAGCTTTTGGTAGGTTTGCTTTTATTTTACTTTTTCTATACCCCAAAGTTGTATATACCTATAAATATCTTGTTCCTGAGAAAAAAAGATTTAGTTGGGAAACAGGAAAAAAAAAACATAGATAATGTTGGAATCAATAAGGAATAAAAAGATTTGATCTAATTCAGGAGATCAAAGCAAAGGTTGCTATCAGTTGGATAGAGTGTACTTGGAAAGAAGAAAAAACAATAAATTGTATGAATTAGGTAAATCAGGGACATGGTTGAAAATCAGTAATTGGCTGGAGGAGACCCTAACAGAATTCTCAATGTTGATTTAGAAATCATATGCTAAAGCTGTAACTGTGAAACCATTTCTAATATCTTGGTGTTTAGGATGCCTTTATGCATTTTGTTTCTTCACTACAGGGAAGAATTGATATAGGGATGTCTTTGTGTGTCTGGAACAATGTGTTCCTTTTTGCAGAATACTTGGAGACAGAAACTATGCACAATTTAATTAATTATTATTTTTTAACTCAAAATTTAAATAATATATTTTAAATCCAAGTTTAAATGAGCAAAATCATTTTTTCACAAGCTTATTTCCACAGAATTATTCATTGTTAAGTAAGTTCTTAATCATGTCAGAATACCCCACCCATATCTGAATCTCAAAACCTATGGCTGACGTTTTCCCTTCTACTTGATGATTTAGTAGATTCAACATTTGATTAGGATATTTGTTGACAACAAAATTAAATGTGTCTTCTTTGGATTTAGTATTGTAATGTGTTACCAAGTAGATAGTTGTCTAAATGTCTAAAACTCAAGACAGATATTTATTGGTTATTGCCTATGAACTCATATAACTATGATAGTTGCTGGAACAGGCTTATAGAATTAATACACAATTTAAGAATTATGAAGGGGAATGCACTGAAATACCTCAGACTGAATTTCATGTTGAATTTTTCATGAAAAATAGGGAGTTTTCCTAAGTGCCATGCTATGTTTGATGTTACACATATACCATACATCTAGTGGGTAACTCTGGTGGATCAACCTGTAGTTTACTTAATCGGAAGCTGTTGAATAAACCTTAGGAAGTTAGGTTCACATGACACATTAAGCAATAAACCATAATTTACAAACCATCCTAATTAAGTTCATTCATGATACAGCCGAGTACAGTGTGTGAACCAGTCACTGGGTCCTATGGGGCCATCTTTTCCATCATGTTATACCATTTGGCTATAATATTACGGAACCATATGGGTGAAACAGTTACATGAATTTCAACTGGGTAATATTTTATTTAGGGAAAAGGGATTGATGATGTGGAAAAGCTAGATATCATCGGGCCTACCTGAATTATTGTGGTATTCATTTTCTCACACAAATGCAGATATTAATGCACTTACACACACAGTACATGCATAGAACATTTGTGGATAACACAGGGAGTGGCTCTAATATAGGTCTTACAGCATATAGCACTACTTCTTAATGTTTGAGCCAGTTGAATTTTCTCCCAAGAAACACTTATTTTATCCTCTTGACAACAACTCTGAGAAATAGTGGCTGGTTCAGAGCTTCATGGTCAAGTGGGGATTTGAACAAGATGTTCCTAGTTCACATAAACATTTCAGCCATTATACCAATATCACATTGGCTTTTGGTTGTATATAAAGTAGCAGGCCACCATAATTTGTTATGGTGCATAACTAACTTTGTGCATAACACATTTTTATTCTTCCTCTTCTATGGGGAAAGAAAGTTAGCAGGAAGAAAAATACTATCTCTTGGTGGTTTGTGGTACAGTTTCTCAAGGCTTCAGGTTGCAAATAATAAAATAATTGGGTGTCATGTGCTGCCTACAAATCTTAAGCTGCAGATCCATATGTTACCTGGACTTTCTAAATCTACAATGCTGAAATAAGTTCCTGTTTTACTATGATGAATTTCTATAACATTCTATATTCCATTTAAGTGCTGCTTCAGTTGCTTGTGTTTTTAGTGGGAGAGTGGTAGGGAAAGAGGACCAACGAAACCTCTTATACACTTATTCAGTACCAATAATGCCTGCTTTCTGAGCCCTGAATGGATTTTGGAATTTTAGTCTAAAATAAGGTAGTGGTTGTTGTTTTAATGATAAAATGATTATTCCATTCTTTTTCATTCTCTACAGCCTTCTATCAGTTTTATTCAGCACAGTTGTAGTTTATTATTTCTTACCAAACCTTTCTCCTAAAGGGTATTTTATTTTGGTACAGTATGTCTAGTAGTGGCTGTGTTAGTATTCAATCCAGCAGGAATTACAGGCTGGCTAAAGAGGCAAAACATGCTCATGTTATATTATTAAGGATTGGAGTAATTTATTTCATCAGCTGGAATCAAAGAGATCAATTCTATATGAAATTCTATATAGCCAGGAAACTTCAATTCTTTCACAGAATTTTGGAAATTGCTGCAATCCAGTAATCTATTTAAACATGCATAACTATTTATATTTGGCCAGTGAAAAATTTTATCCACGTAGGAGGATTTGTCAATTGTTTATAAAAATCAGCATCACCAGAACAAGAAGACATTGTGTTAATGCAGTATAAAAGTTTTCAGATGGTGGCTCATACTTGAACCATATGTTATCATGACTTCATTAACTACACATACATGGTATATTTTATGGTTGTAGAACATTTATTAGTGCACAAATAAGATATTGTTACAGTTGTTATTTGTGCAATCTTTTGCATATATTTGTCCATAATGTACAATATTCTTCAGAGTATAAGGGCTGGCTCTGTGGGTGTGGTGGACAACGCTATCTAAAGCGAGGTCTACAGCATATCTTACTAGCAATCCTCCAAGGAAGTTGTCTGCTGCAAACTGTGGAACCCCTTTCTCCCAGGTTCTACCCAATAAGACCCCGAAGACAAGAATTGGCTGTTCCCCCTTTTATTGAAGCACTTCAAGAAAAAGGACTCCGTCTTACTAAAGGGAGAGGAGCCCCAAGCAAACTTTTACGTCTATTTTTATACTTGTTGGGAAAAAAAAGGGAACAAACATAATTGGTTACATTGAGATAAGGAAATAGGTATAATTGGTTCCAGTGTTGCGCAGATGCACCTGATTCCATGTTACATATGAACATCCCATAATAAGCTTAGCATGTTCTATATTCTCTAAAATTCCCAGCTTTGGGGTGTGTGTTTTGCTATGCTAATTAAGCAAAGGTTACCTCTTGGTCAAGCCTCTAGGTTTGCCAATTAAGTGAAGGTTGTCTCTCAGGCAAGCCTCCAATTTCCTGCATCCCTAACACTCCACTTATCTCAAACATTCCTCTTTTGTGCCAAGCCACCTGCAGTTTTTACATGATTCACACTTACAAATCTCATCTTCTGACCACAAGGTCTTGTTGCTGCTCTCATATTGTTGATTGATGGGGTCTTTTCTGTCACTGCACTTTTAAAGTAGAACTTCTTCCCTAAAGAACATTTCACACTGAAATGCATCTATGTCTAGGATGGATTTTGTAATTGCAACCTGGAACAATGATGCCGGCAGATTACAGCCACCACTTAATTAATTTATAATAGGAGATCTACAATAACAATCTAATGGTTCTCTAAAATTAGGGCCTTTTTTCTGGCCTTGAGTATGAAGACAACATTAAGTCATGCCTGTTCCCACAATTACATCTGTTCTAAAGATTTATTTTTCAGTACCTGAATCCCACAACTCTGGTTGTTTGTTCAGAGGTATGTTGTGTGCTAATAACAGTACAGGTAGTCCTCAGTAACATCCACAATTGGGACTGGCAACTCTGTTGCTAAGCAACACAGTCATTAAGCGAGACATCTCATGACCACCACAGATATATGACCTCACTTCTGCCATGGTCATTAAGCGAATCAGCCACGGTCATTAAGTGAGACATCACATGATCACAACTTGCAATTTTACTGCAGGCTTCTCCATTGACTCTGCTTGTCAGAAGTTGGTTGTGAAATGCACAAATGGCAGTCACACAACTACAGGATGCTGTGATGGTCATAAATGCCTGCCAGTTGTGAAGAGCCCAAATCTTGATCACCTGACCCTGGGGACAGTGCTGGGGTCATAAGTGCAGGACCAGGCATAAATTTACTTTTTCAGTGCTGTCATAACTTCAAATGTTTGCTAAACAGGGCAGTCATTAAGTGAGGACTTCCTATATAGAAGTCTGAAGCATAAAACTTTTGTTTTTCAATTTGATGGAGAAAATACTTTCAAAATGTCTTTCAAAGAAGAAAGAAATTCAATGGAATTCTCGTATGTGAATTGTGGAATTCTTGTACTTACTTAGTTACCGGGTGGTCAATAAGTGTGTTATTATTTCTGACTTTCATTGCACAATTTTTTAATAGTCTATAGCTTCTCTGGCTTCCCTACTTCAGTTAAATCACTAGGGAAAATGTCATGAGTCAATTCTTTCCAGTGGACAATTTAAGATTGGAAGCACAGACAGCCAGGGTGACTCCAAAGTAATAGAAAATTGGGTACAGAAAACAACACCAGCAGCCCATTCCATCACCTCCAACAATAAAATAAGTTCAAAACCAGTAACTGTCAAGAAAAAAAGATCAAGCACATTGAAAAGAAGCTTGAGAAACAGAAGCCTCTTTTGCAAGGATGGAATACAGCTATCATGTCTATCAATCATCTAGAGTTTACCTTCTTTGAAGAGTAACTCAGGAAACTCCAGATTTCAGATGCATAGGCTAATCTCTTGGGTCACTGACATCCTTTCAGGAAGAAAGAATTTCTGTGTTTACTTCTCTCTCCAGTTTGTTCCTTTTGATGCTTCTTTAATTCTCCAAACATCTACTGTAGCTGCACAGTCTTGGAGAAGATTGCCTTTACATTTTGGTTTCTTACTTCTGTATGATTTGGTTCCATCTGTATTCTTCTGCTTTTCCTCGCCTTCCTGTCCATTGATTTTATGAGTTCTTGTCTGTAGCAGCACTATAGCTTTCATTTCCCCCTCTTTTTTGCCGACTTTATCTCAGCTAGTACCTTCTCTTTAGTTGTAACCAAATAAACACCAATCCAGTCTAAACATAATGCAGTTTGTTATGAAAACAATATCATCAGTTCTAGCTTACTGTAATATTCCTTATCCATTTTTTTATGCCATTCAGTGTGTAGTGGTTAAATTTCCCATATTTTAAAGTATTATTCTTTAAAATGCTATTGATATATTCCGTGTGTATATGTCTGTCTGTCTGTGGGCCTATCTATCTATCATGTCAGGCTGCGGTGTTCATGAAGTTGGATACAGAGCTTTTATCAGGCTGCTGTTATTGTAGTTTCAAGCTTTGAGAAAGCGCTTTCTTAAAAAGATTTTTAAGCTTTAAATAAAGGCTTTAAAAATAAAACTTTTTAAATGGCCAGGTACTGATTTAAATGCTTTATCTTATAGGACTCATGCAAATGTTAATCATTCCATAGAGTTTAACATCTCTGATGAATTACCGTCTTTAGTTCTGACTTTCCTGTCAGAACAGATTTGCAAATGGCAGATGAGTCATGACCCATAAACCCAATGCAAAATCCAAATTGAAATATTGCAGCATTAATCCCATTTGGTTCAAAAGGAGTTCAAAATCATCTTCTACTTGCAGTTCAGTGAAATGTAGTTTTTAGTAAACATGTGTAAGATATAAAGCTAAAGTTTTTAATTGGCAATTTCAAACGCATTTTCTCAGTGATAAACAAGTTTAGTAGACTTTACTTCTGAACCAGTGTGATTAAGTCCAGAACACAGAAACGAATATAAGTTCATTCTGTATTCTGTATTCACATTCTGTAATTCCCAAAATCAAAAAAGGGTTTCAATAGTTATAAAACATTGTAAAGTCCAATATTTAATGAGTCAGCAACTCAAACACAACAACCATGCATATTAAAAAGAATGTCCTATCTGCACATATCTCCATTAATATGAAGCATATATTAACCTGAAAACTACAAATCTTAATAAGAGTAGAATAAAATGACAAGGCACCACACTACTGCATATAATCAAATATTGGAAACCTTTAGACATCAGAATCTCACAGAGGTGAAGAGAAAGAGGGAGTTGCAGGACCAGATTCCTAAATGCCTAGAGGTTTAAGACCGCAGCTCTGGAATGGGGAGGAGGAAGAAGAACTTACTTGGAAGAATGTGAGAAGTGAATAGGAATGTAGGGAGAGATAAGGACAAATACCAGTAGATACTGGGGATTTGTGAGTGGAGATTCTAAATGCAAGAACTAGAAGTTGAAATTGGGCTCTGATTCAAATAGGAACCAGAGAAGATCCTGCACTAAGATCCTGCATCATGTAACAAAACAAGATGTCAAATTCCACATAGCTGACAAACCAAGGAAGGAAAAAAAAAATGGATTTCAGAAAGGTATATTTAATGCTAGACTGGGGTAAAAACAGCTGATAATTAGTCAAGACCCCAAGCTGTGGGCAGAAAAAAGTGAGAGAGTCTGGGACCACTGTATTCAAATAGAGGGGAAATGCTACAGAAAATGGGAAAGTTGATCAAGTCAAAACACAGCAACCTCTGTCTTACCCATGTTCAATTTGTGATGATGAAAGGACACCTAAGATGAAGGACTAATGAGACATCTCATCATGGTTGACCACACTTTGACCATAAATGACTGATAGGCTGGAGTACCACCTATTTAGCAGTAATATTGAAAACTCTGATCATGAATCAGGCTACCCCAAGGAAGAGTATAAAGAAAATAATTCAGAATTCAATTCTTAAAAAAAGAAAAGAATTCAGGACTTGTTCCTGAGAGATATCCTCTTAAGAATATTTTTTTTTCAAAAGAACAGGAAGATAAAAAATACTTGAACTGATAGAGTGCTTGACCAGTGATGCCTAGGTACCTTAACCTAGAGAGAAATATGAGGTGGTCAGATGTACTAAATGATGCCATCAGGTCCAGAAGGACCAGCACTGATGTAAAGCATTGGGACTTGACTATAAAAATACCATTCAGATATTAAGGAACTGCCATTTCAGTTGAATGAGCTACTCCAAATCCTAACTGATAGAAATGAAAAGGCAATTGGAAGCAAATAAGGTATCAACTGTGAGAAAGCAACTCTTGTCAAGAACTTGCTATTTAAAAAGGAAAAAGACACATAGGGATCCAAGGAATTTTTTTTCAACAAAGCTCAAAGAAGGGCATGTTGAAAAGAGTCTGGGCGGTACTTCCCTTGGCCTTCTTTCAGCCTTCCCTCATCTCCTTTGCAGTGTGGTGGAGGTAATAGTTTGAATAAACTTTGATTTACTCTTTGTCACTTAATTGTTACAATATTTTATAACTTCCCAAAGTTTAGAATTTTCTAAATATTTGAGAAATTTTAGCATTTTGAATTTGTACTTTCATGGTTCTGTATTAGAGTTAAATGCTGTGCTTTTCACAAAAGACTCTACATTTGATTAGTTTATTATACATCTGCTTTTAAGAAATAGGAACATCATTTCATTATTAAGAACATGAAAAATTAAAAATACAGTTCTGTTCCCAATTTGCATTCAGGGCAATATTTCATTATTGTCACAGCTGACTGAATATCAGGAAGGGAAAATAAAAGCTCCTCATCAAATAAATTATTCAATTAAAATCCATCCATGTTTGCTGAATAGAGTTTTCTTCTGAATAACAGGCAACTAACTCTCATTACTGGAATTAACAATGCAGCTGATGAAGCTGGAAAATAATGTTAGCAAAAGGAAAGAGATTGTATCTCTCTTTGACAAAAATTACTCTCTGGCTAGACACATGGTCTATGTAGGACATAAATTAGTTCCAGCTGGAATTGGAAACAATGTTTGTTTAGCCCTTCAACAATTCATCATTTGGGGGGGGGAAAAACCCATCATTTTGAACAATAGCTGCAATGTTTTGAAATTGTAATTTTAAATTTGTTTCCAGATTCAACAAAATTTGTGGTTGGAGATAGAAGTTTAGAAGTATCTTAATAAAGACTTTTTCTTTTAACTGTTAAAGCCAAAAAGTTATTAGGTATTGACTCTTTCTAGGATTACAATGTCTGGTTTTTTTCTTTTTTTTTAAGTTCCTGCACCTGAGCTTTTTATATCATGCTAAACTGTAGATGGTTTTAACTGTGTCTTGTTAAGCCTTAGTACGTTGGATCTCAGATAAAGCTAAGCCAGATGTGGTATACAAGCTGCAATGGCTGTGTTCACACATCATGCTAATGTAAATCAAACCATGTTATAGATCAACATGGTATCTGCTTCATTACCAACTTTGAGACCAAAAATGGAAACTATGTATTAATGCCATGGATTCACAAGGTTGGTAATCAGATCACTTTCCATTCAGCTAAATGATTATCATATTTTCATTCCATGCCTCTCAAACTACTGGGAACTAATAATTGAGAAAAACACAGTTTTTCCCAAAACTTATATGATGTGAAATGTGTTGTTGAGGAATGTGTCTATATATGTGCTGTCTGGATTAGGTTTATCCCTTCCTTAAATTGGGATTCCATTATTTCCAACATTATTTGCAATCAGCACTTTGAACTGTATGAGCTATAATATTAGCATTAGTTACAGTTAGTAGTGGCAAGAAACCCAAAGTAAGACAAAACAGTGTAGATGGGAAAGCCACCATAAATAAATAATGCATTCTGCAAGGCATCTTGCCATCTCTAAGACTATCAAGCCTCTGGATATTTTTGAAGTAGAGAGCAAAACACTCTAATTTAGGCTTGGTTGATATATTATCCAATAAACCAAATAAAGCCCATCGGAATTGTATTGTGTCTTTTCCCTCATTCCTAGCAGGTAGGAGAAAATATGCCTTTTAAATTCTGCATTTAGCTTGGTGTATTATACCCTGTGAGGCTTGGTCTTGGTGCTTCAGTTTGATAAGTGGAAGCCTAGTTCAGGATTGAACCTCTGTTTGCTTTTGATTCATATGTTTATGGAAAAGGACAGCGAATTACCAACTTCAGAGAGTTTGAATATGTGATGCAAATGTCCTACTATTTTGGGGGATGGTGGGCTTGGGCATCTGAAGATTCAATATTTCATGCTCAAACATCTGTGTTGCATGAGGTTTTCTTTCTATCACAATCATCCATTATATTTGTCAGTGATCCTATTGGGCCTCCGATGTCACAAAAATTTTGAATATGTATCATTCAAATTTTCATGAGACCATCAAATATCAACAATCTTACCCTGAAATCTTTGGCAAGCTAATTACAAAGAAAAGAATCATGCATGATCTCATGAATTCTCATGAATGTTTTCATATCAAATGTAGAGGATTTGGTAACCACCTTTTTTTGGATAGTACTATTTTGGGGAGGCAGATGAAACAATTGGTGCCTGTTTTTTAAAAAAACTTGTCATAATTTGGTAGGGATCCTTCTTTCACCTAAGCAACACAGAAGCAGCCTGGGATGCCTGCTGTTTCCCCATAAAAGCAAGTCATAGGGCTTCTGGGGACAGAGCATTGAAGGAGAGGCAATAGAAGCAGCTAGAATATGTAACAGAAAGTGCTGGCCATCAGGCACCAGAAGACATGATGCAATCTGGAGTTTGGGGGACTGCTTAGAAGCAGAAGAAACTTTGGGAGAATCTAACAGTCAGTCATGTCAATAAAATTATTTACTTATAGCGTGTGTATCTTAAAAAATTGAAAGGAACTTTCTACCTAACTTGTTTTATTTTTAAAAAGGTTACACAGTTGACGTTTGGCTTATTCAAAATATTTCATTTCCAAAACTTGCTTCAGATATGAAATTAAGCTCTTTTCTTAAAAGTCATTTGCTTCCAAAAACTTCAGAAATGGTCAAGTCATGGGTGTTATTTATCCATAATAGTATTTCAGCTGTCATTCATCCTTTAGATGCATTTCTGCTTTCACATGCCAAACTCTCTTTCAATCTCAATTACTAATGTCTGGTTTTATAAGAACTATTTAGGCCTTGAGAGCCAGTTTGGTCTAGTGGTTAAAGCTCCAGGCTAGAAACCAGGAGACTGCAAGTTCTAGCCCCGCCATAGGCATGAAAGCTGCCTGGGTGACTTTGGGCCAGTCCCTCTTTCTCAGCCCACAAAGTCAGGCTCAAGCAACAAGCCGGTTGGTCAATTCTTGTTGCAACCGATGGATCAACACTGGAACTGCACCTGCGGGAAAATGCTAGGAAGAAAAAAAATTAGGCCTTAAGAGACAGAATGTGCTGGAGGGATCGTGGTGGTGGTGGTGGTAACTTGTTTGTATGCCAAACAGCGTGCAGTGCAGTACAAGAGCAACAATCACATCCCAGTTTCTAATCCTGACATGTGATAAGTATATTTATAAAAGTATGTGATAGGTGGTTTTGCTTTACTTTGATCATTTAGTACATGAGAAATCCTCAAGAAATAGCAGGAGAGATTCCTCTATGTTAGGCCTCTTGGGATTTTACCAGTGAATAACAAAACTCATCAATGATTTTTCAGCCATTTAAACAATTTTAAACAATAGCAGAACTATTTTATTATTTAATTCCATTCTCCATGCAACCTCATTTTAGACTAAAGAAGTACACTTTTGAACATGAGAGTGGAAGCTTCAATTTGGAGTGTGGTTGTTTATTTTACTTCCTTTCCATTTTCATCAGGTTTTTTTTTTTTTTAGTCAAGCATCCACAAGAAATCTTTCTTGTTTCATGTAACTCATGTGCTTCCTGCATAAATTATTCTCTCCAAATCCCATTTTCTCAGCTGTCCATTTTCCCTGGCCCATCACCTTTCTAACCCCGTTTCTTTACAAGCATTCAAGCACCATTTCCTTTATAATTACTTGTGAGTTTTGTCACTCTGCTGACATAGCTATACCCTTCTTTTTATCATAAAACATCATTTTTCTCTAACTGTCAAGAAGTGGCAACTAAAGGCAGTACACATTAATTACTGGCTCTGATTGGTCTCCTTTTGATACTTGCTTGTGGGAGATGTTATAGAAAATCAAATTACATTGTGTTGTTTTGTTGTTATATGAAAAACTACTGCTGTCTGTCTACAAAGTTAATGAAATTCTTAATGTTTGTGGGGGTAAAATTCAATCTTGAATCTATCATGATTCGTTTTTATGTGATCCCACAAAACAGTAAAACAGCTGTTTCTAAATAAAGATTATTCCCCTCCCCCCCTTTTTTTTTGCATAGAATTTTTTGTTTCTTTGGGTTTAGTGAGACAGATTTCTCTTGATCAGCTTTTAAAGGGGGGCATGGTGTCATTTGCAGATTAAGAAAAGCACCAAACTGAAATCAGTAATAGTCCTATTGATTATATTTTCCCCGTTATTTAGATAGTTCTGCCATTTCTCTTCTATCCTTTCTCCAAGGAACTCAGAATGTTGCAAGAGGTTCTTTTTCTATCTGAACAGTCACCATTTTATTTTCAGCATAATCTGGAAAAGAAGCTCGATTGACAGATAATCACCAGCTACATAATATGACTTCTCTGATGCTTTTCTGTGTCCCAAATCAGGAAACAGTAGCTAGAAATATCTTAATTTCCAATGGTCTATATTTGATAAAGTGTGGTCCAAACTAAATGTATGTAGGTGGCTGGTGAGCCTATTCTAGAAACATTTTCTGTCTTGGATAGGTTGTCCAAAATTTGGAATTACTGCATAATGAACTATAATTATTAGGTCATGTAACAGAATGACCTGGTCACATGAACAGGAAGAGTAAAAACCTTCTATCTCTGAGATTATATCTAGTCAAATGTCCTTAATCAGATTAAGTATTCAGCATAATAATAATCACACTTCTTTGGCATGGATTTAGGAGCTTCTCCTAAGTTCCTGCTAATGTAACAGAAGCTCTGAATTATTAAATATATTGGTAGTCATTCTATTAGCTATATTTAATTCAAAATAATATATATTTAAATTACATTAAACTAGGATTAAATTAAAATAAATCCATGGTCCAGCCCACATTTGCTAATATGACATCTGACAGATTATTCAAAAGTCAAATGCAGCTTTTAGAGAAAAAAGGAGCTGTCTCTTTCATCTTATTGAGTATTTTCACATTTAAAAGATGAATATTTGCAAATTTTAACCAGTTAGATTTAAAAGTTGCACTGCTACAATAAATCACTCATCTGTATACCAAACCTCAAAGTTACTGTTTTTGTAGGTTTGACAATCTGAAAATGCTATTTCTAAATATTTTTCCCTAGTTGCCTTGAGATATCTGATTCTTTTCCCATTCAGACATAGGGGCAAGCAGCTTTGTTTACATCAGAAATTTTGGACTAACTCAATCAATTTGTTGTCACTGGCCATGTAGGTAGGGTGAAAGGGACTGAAGTCCAAAATTTATGGAAGACACCAAGTTGCATATCCTTGCTACAAAACCCACACTATTCCATGGAAGATAAAACAATGGACTTGTTACAGATGATAGTCATAGAAACAGTAGAATAAACTGGATTGGGGAAGAAATAATGTTCTGAAAATAGACAAAAGATATACTACTTACTAATTTCACATTTGGGGCAGAAGCCATACCTAATTAGATCTCTTGCCAATAATGCTATTTATTGGTCTGTATTAACTCAGATTAAAAACTGTAGATAAATCAAGATTCAGCTACTATCTTCAGCAAAGATAATAATTCTTTTCTCAGACTGGTGTCTCAAAGCGATCAGCATCCATTTACTCATAGCAGTTGCAGGCCATCTTTACAGTCAAGGCTTCAAACAAATTGTTTAAGAGTTTTTCTTCTCTTGTGCTGTGTGGAAAATCAATAGTTTTAAAAATATACTGCAACCAAAGCAGGTCTACCTGTTTATCACCTGTGCCTTAAAATGTAAAGCAAAACAAATACCTGCTTTTCAGATAAGGTACACATAAGATAATCTGACAAAAATTTAAAGTTCCCAAGGTTTTTGCACCAAAGTTTTATTATTCGGTAGATGGAGTTTGGTATCTTTTTTACAACCTTTTGGGTAGTCCCCACGTACTACAGGTTTTCTGTTATGTCCATTGTGGATTTTTTTTTTTTTTCCTAAATCCTTAAATGGAACAAACATTGTGGCTGAATAACCAAAAGAGTCAAAGCAATAAGAGAATGGTAATTAACCAATCAACCCATATTATCTACTTTGTAATAATATATGAATTCACTATTATAATAGAAATTCTTCTTGTGTCAAATTACTTCTTTCTTTCTGTCAGTCTGTCTGTCTGGGAATGCATATAGCTGCAAAATGGATTGGTCCATTTATTTTTCTCTTCTCTTCTTTTTTTTATTTTTACCATAGGGTATAACAGTAATGGAATGGGGCAGTATTACAAAAGTAGCATTCAGGATTATATAAATAACATACTAATTTAGGATGTTAAATATGTAAGCAAATTCACAGTTTGTTGAATTTTGTGATATTTGCAACTGTAAAATAAAACTCTCAAAATACTTGCCTTAGGGGATGAGTACATTAAAAATCCTTTTGAAGATTGTTTTACAAGGGGACTAAAAAGGGAAAACATTAGAACATGTGTCTGTAACGTGCATGCATATTTATGCAACCTTTCTGTCAAATTTCTAAACAGTAGCATTGAACAAATGTGCAATTTAGGAGTTTAAAAATGTGGGAAACCACATTGATATTGCCTGACCCTGCAGCTTAATTATGCTCAAAAGTATAGTTGTAATGTTTTGCCCACATTTTTAGGCCACCTGGTTC
This sequence comes from Python bivittatus, assembly GCF_059951505.1. Lineage (NCBI taxonomy): Eukaryota > Metazoa > Chordata > Lepidosauria > Squamata > Pythonidae > Python > Python bivittatus. The sequence continues at coordinate 49,420,762 of NW_028277125.1, read as the reverse complement.
TGGTGAAAAACATCTGGCTTGTAGCATCAACAAAACATGGATTCCAGGTTATAAACTTACAAGATTTTCTTCTCATTAAACTAAGCCATATTGCCATATTGGATTGGTCCATTGTGTATAGAACAGTAGGGCAAAAGGTGGAGCCCAGATGAGAGAACAGACTAACTTCACAATCCCTAATTCAATATCACGGCAACTAATGGCCAGTCTTGAAGCATAGATTGTGACTTCCAATCATTAAACATTTACACAGATTAAAATAATCTAGCACATTTAAGATCTATATAGCAAATGTTTGATTGACTCCATCTGGTTGTTTGACTCATGGGATGAGGTTAAATATGTTGTATTTATTTTCTAGCTTGATTTGTTTTCTCTTCTGTTTTCCGTTGTTGTAAATCTTCTAGTCTGAGCCCTGAATGTATATGCTACCATGCCCAGAAATCTCAGTACATGCTGGTGAAAATGTCAATTATTATATGACTCATCATTGGATAATAACTAACCATATTATGGACTAACCATATTTCCTCTAGCTGTAACCTGTCATGCTTTTCTTTAAGAATCATATTGTCTAATGTGAATTGATATTCTATTTATGTTGTTCTAACAGTTCAGGATGGATGGATGGATGGATGATAGAGGCTTTTGATTCTGCTACTTACTTAGCAGCTGGTGACTTTGTATCTTTCTGTTCCTCCTCTTTAATACTTTTAGTCTGTTTGTTCTTTGCTCATTTTGTAATCTGGAAAGTACTTTGAATGACTACTGCATGGAAAGCAGAATACAAATGTTGCATAAATAGTGTTGGTATTCTACAAAACAGACCCATAGCTTATCCTTCATATAAATCACATGCAGATTTGCCTGAAAATGTTTAAGAAGTTCCATTTCTATAAGCTTCCCCAAATGTTCAAAAGCAGATTGATATGAGTGGTTAGTAGGGGAGAGATGATAGCTTGTTCTAATTTGACTTCTTTCTATGAAGGTTTAGCATAAACTCTAATGCAGGTTTTCCTAGAATCCAAGACAGATCTGAAATACCAAAAGATTATGCATTCTTAAGATGCTACCAGTTATCAGACAAGATTGTGATGCCACAACACACTGAAATCCATTGAAAGATCTAATGTTCTGATTGCACTCAAGCTCATCTGTTCTTAGCTGAACCCTATTTGATAAAGAAGCTGTTGCAAAAAAAGCAAAAACAAAAATCTGGTGGGTTTTTTAAAGACATCAGTTTTGTAAAGTGTCTTCAGAGCTGGGACATGCATGTCATTTTGAAAGCATATTGCTTGCATTAACTGACTTTTGTTGAAGAATCTACAGTCAGCAAAATTCTCTTGTTAATGTATGCTATAATTTATGACAGCAATAAGCTATAAACATTTATGATCAGAGAAAGAGGAACATATTTATAATTTTTTCCATGGTGCCTAGCAAGATCTGGCTAAAATATTTTTATTTTACTCTGCGATATTCCTGCTTAAATTGGTAGTAGTTAATGTTAGTGAAACCAAGTTGATATCTCAGAGCCTTAACTGAACTAATATCAGGTAAATTCCCCACACAATTATCTCCTTGTGAACCTTTAAAGATTGGTGCATAGTTGTGTGGAGAATTTTCTGGTGATTCAAAGGCAATATGAATTAATGCAACTTAGCTTGCCTTGACTTCTGGTATATGATCTCCTAGTCACAGAGGACTGACTGATACTGAATTAGACCTCTGGTCTAGCTAACGTGGTGTTCACTATAACATGGCTTGGCAAACTGGGACCTTTGGTCACAGGTCATCTAAGTGGTTATGCAGAGCATTAGATTGCTTACCCCATGAACTCTATATTGGCAGGACGAGGTGCAAAGGACTGAATTTGGGGATTCTTCATGGAAGTACTCATTATGCTAACCCAGTGTTTCTCAAACTTGGCAACTTTAAGATGTGTTGACTTCAACTCCCAGAATTCTCCAGCTAGCCTTGCTGGCTGGGGAATTCTAGGAGTTGAAGTCCACACATCTTAAAGTTGCTAAGGTTGAGAAACACTGAGCTAACTTATTACTTAATTAGTTTCTTTTGGCTCAGAATATTGAATTAACTCAGCTGTTGGTGTTGGTAGTTTATGACTTAGCATAATATGTAAACCCACCAAACTGTAGTTTATTCAATAAGCAGTAGTTATTTTCATGAGTTATTTTACTGTTTGAATCCAGTTATGGCTCCTTCTTGTAAATTAGATCTATCACTAGTTACTCTTACCTAGCATCAGGGAGCCCATAACTTTGACTATTCAATTTCCCTCACAATCACAACTGGTGTTAATTAATTAATTAATTAATCCCAGCATGTATACCTTTGCCTTTCTGATCAACTAAGTTGCATTAATTCATATTGCCTTTGGGTCTAGGAAGCTCTGCTTTGCTATCCTGAGAGATCTACAATAAGAAATCTATCCTTTAGGGTATTTCCTAATGCCTTTTAATACCTTTAATTTCATAAGGAACAAAAGTCTTTTATTTAGTTAGTTATAATTAGGAGTTGGACCTCAGATGATAAAGTTTTAGACAAAATGACTAATATTCATAATGGAACAAAATGGCCCTGTTTATATGTCATGGATAACTCGTCCAAAGGGGATTTACAATCAGTAAAACCTAGTTGGGGGAATAGAGAAGATTAATTTTAATCCCAAGGAAGTACAGGCCTTTTTAGTGCTAAACTATTTTTTCCTAGCCAGCCATGACTTGTTAGGGGTTTATCAGTGTACATTTCTTTTAGTTTTTAAGAAATGGTTTAATAGTTCTCTGATGCTGTGTTTTATTGCTTGAATATTACTCTGGTTCTTCAACAGAAGTAATAATATTTTAACAAGTAATAATCACTTAATATTAACATTATTAATTACATTAATTATATAAAATATTTCTAAACTGTCTTTAACAGCAATAGCCTTCCCTAAACTTGAGAATCCATTATCATGTTTTTTGAAAACTTGCAATTATGATGAAAAGCTACGTCTCATCACAGCATTGATTTGGAATTTCCCACAGATTCAAGCTGCCATTTGCTTTAGAAATCTGAGACTAAGTTATATGTGTGAAAAAGTTTCCATTATTCAACAGCTCTATGATAATATAGGTGGCTTCTTCCTATGTTGCAGTACATGAATGTTTCACCTCTGTCACCAAAAGCTTTAAAGGCACATACAGTATTCCTCCCATTATAATTCAAGGCTATTCTTCAGTTCATAAGGTTTTCCCATCTACCTACAAAAGCTCTTTACTACATTCACTCTTTCTTGTGCTATTTATTTACTTTGTGCTATTTATTAATTTCATATTTATTGTGTTCTGTTTTGCTCTGTTTTAAAATAAAATAAATTGTTTTTTAATTTTGTAACCCAGCCAGTAATTTGGAGCCATTTATGAAAATAGCAATTAATTGGAAGCCATCTCTTTCATGCTCATATACGAACCATATTTGCCTGAATCTTTTCTCTGAATCTGTCCCTTACCCACTGCCTTTCTAGTTATCACTATATTTAATTAGGTGCAGTTGTTTTTGTCACCCAGTATAGTTACAAGTGTATGAGAAATAACAGTCTGCCAAAACAAGGGTGTGCTTCTGCTTCAATATTGTCAGCCCTTTTTAAAAAAATAATTCTTTAACATAGGAAGATAGGGCTGTGGCATAGCCCTATGTTTCTAAACATCTTGCACCTTCAACCTTTATTACTATTAAGGTACTGTGAAAACCATGTACTATTTTTGTTAAACTGGTCATTCTCAAACCATGTATTCAGCAAACAGGACTCATTTAACAGAATACAATGATATTGAAAACAGTAATTAAAACCATTACTTTCACAGAATATTTGCTATGGACAACCACTCGCGCCCACACCCACACAAAGGTAGAATCAACATATTCTCTGTTGCTTGAACTCTCCTAAAGAAAGGAGTTCATTTAAATGTCATTCTACATAGACACTAATTTTCTTGCTTGGACAGTCAAGAGATTAAAATTCTAAATTTCCTTATTTAATAAAGGTCTATGTTCTTTATGTTTAACAGAGAGAAACCCATCATAATCTACTAGTACTGATTTGACCATAAATCCAGAGGAAACATAGGTCTACTTGCCCTTTATTTATCAAGCATAGAAAGAAATAGTAACCAGATATGGGCTTACTCAATTTTTCTTTCAGACTGTTTCATTGCTCTTCATTATTATCTTTCATGACTTTAAAGTAGGAGCAAGCAGGAAAACAATCTTAGAACTAGATTATAGTTTTGGCTTCACAATGGAAAATCATCGATTCCAGTAGCATACCTAAAACCCTTCGAAGTTCAATTTTGTTTTATTTGGCTTTAAAAATGTTGGATCCAATGCATATGAGAAATCTCATGCTTTTTAAATTTACTGATATAGTTAGCATTTTAAGAAAGTTATCTGGATGTAATTACAAAACAGCTTGTTGGAAATGTGAGTAATCACCCAATGGAGGTTGTGGGGATGCAGTTGGTCCCAAATTAGAGGTCTTCCACCCCTAATTTCTCAAAGATATTCTTTGAGAATAAATTATTCTTCAAATAAATTTAAAAGGAAAACAAACATAAAAGAGGTGAAGACAGTACAGGAAGAATATGTGGGGACTCAATTCCTTATAAAGGAAAAGGGGTAAAGATGTGAATTTATTTGCATGGGAAGAGGACAGATTGCACTGCTGAAAAATAGATATAAAACACACCCATTGCTCCCCCAGCCCCAATTATTTATCCTAGAGACAGTAACAAGTTTTTTTTTCTTTATTCTACCAAATGGAGAAAAAAAAAATGATATACTTGAATGGGGGAGGAAAGCTGTCTTGCTAGAATATGGTGAGAATAGATTGAAGCAGGAAAAAAAATCTTGCTAAAACTTCAACCTTGTCTTATAGATAGAGTGCTTCCACTATGTTGGAATCGCAGAAGTAGACTTTTAGAGCAGACTGAATATTCTGACTGTAAGATTCCATTCAGAACTCAATCCAGAGATTTGAAAACAACCTAATTTTACTTGGTCTGATTTGCTTCCTTCTTCTATTGAGAGACAAATCTGAGGTGTTGTTTAGAGATCCAGACTTGGATACCCCAGACTTGAATAGAAGATTCACAGATCAAAAATGAAATGGTGATATTTGCAAGCTCTGGACATGTTTTCTACAGAAGGGTGCCTGAATTTCTTTAGAGAAATAAGTTCAGAGACTATGGTATTAGCTTTCATACATACATACACACACACAAATGCAAACATTTGCTTTTTGAGAGATTTTGGTGACATTTACAGAAATAGATGTGCCAAGACGAGATGCAATTTCTCTGCTACTTACTCTGTCAAAGCTCTAAAAATAACCTTTTTCAAAGAACTAACAGAGTCCATAAAGCTGGACTTAAGCAAACCATTACACAAGACTTGATCAATCATTCTCTGTGATTAGACCTATCTGTTATTCCCTTATTTTTCTCCCCCTGCCAAACAAAGGAGCATTTTTTTTCTTTTTACAGAAATGTTACCTTTTGCAGCTTCTGAAACACTAAGTTACTCACCGATAGAAGGAAATGTTTGGATTTAGTTCTGGTAATTTTAAGGGAATCCTCCTTACTTTGCCCTGAGACCCACATAAGTGCTTCAAAATGTCTATTCCACTACAAATTTGGCATCCAGCCAAGTCCAATGCAAATTACCACTAGGTAAATGCACATAACAATGTATGCTTACAAACTGTCCATTCAAATGGGTGTCTGTTTGCCTTTGTCATCTGTTCTGACAGTTGTGTATGAAATGAGTGCGTTAGTTTCTTTTTTGGTTTAATTTCTGGATATACAACATTCAATGCATAATTAAAATACAAATTACACGTAGGAATAATAAAAATACAATTACAATCAAGGCAGAGTTAAAATTACCAATTAAATCAAAAACAATCCTAGTGATAATTAATAAGAGAGGAAAGATGATTTTTATGATCTTCTGAAATACGGGTAGAGGCCAAAACCGCTCCTTGGGGATAGGGAACTTTGGACTTTCCAGATGTTTCTAAACTACAACTCCCTCCCAACAGCTGCAGTTACATGGCCAGTGGTCAGGGATGCTAGCAGATGTTGCTGAATTATAACTTGTTGCCCCAGTGTCATTTATTTTGGCCTTGCATAAATGTAGTACTACTGGAGTTGTAGTCAAAAATAAAGCAAAACTGTTTGAACTATGATTAAAGACAACATACCCTAAACATTCAGAAAGAATGCATGGAACTATGAGATTCTGCAGGCAAGCACTCTTTCTTTTTGTCCTCATGCTATGCTGTCATTTTCTTCTAGTCACTAGCCATGTGAAGAACTCCTCAGCACCCTCTGTATAAGAATAGCCTACTTTGCAGCAGGTGGTCTGGGTACACTGCTTACTTCACTGCAAAATGAATGTAAAATGGCCAGGCTTGGCTTAGGTATGCATGGTCAGTGCCAAGGTTATTAACAAGACATTTGCCTAGGGTGATGCAGAGTTCATTATCTGTAGAACATTGTGAGGATGGGTGAACTGATGGCAAAACAGCTGCTGAGTAGGATTTAACCCAGGGGGAATAGGGATTTACGCAGACAGGGAGATCCATAGCTGCAGGAATTTCTACTCCATTTATTTTTATTAAGCCTCATAAACACTGAATTGTATATCCACCTCCACTGGGAGACTAGTTCATAGACTTATATGGCTCATTATATGATGTTCTTTCACAATATTCATCTTAAATGCCCTTGTTCTTAATAAGATCCATTCCTCCTCCGAATTATAGACTTATAATCTATCCCATGGCTTGTCTTCTTACTACAGCCATGCTTTAAATCTACTTAGGGATCATTAGACAATGGGCAATTAAATATTACTTTAAGAGGGCCTCAAATCTCAGGGGATACCACAAAGTGGGTGGGAACTAGAACTTATCTTTCTCAGTTGTTTCAGAGGAGAATTGGGGTTATTCTCTTTCTAAATTGGTTTTCACTTACCTGTTTTGGTAACTGTATCAGTTGTATCAGTGTTGAAATTACACTGTCTTGTGTTTCCTGCTTCCAAATGACAGGAAACAGTACAACTGATTTTTGAGGGCTGCAATTGGAGGGGCCTCAGAAGCCTCCCCTTCCAGAATGCCATCCCACCAAGCACGAGATGGACTCTTCAAGCCATCCATGAAGCCAATGCACACCTAACTGCTGCACTGGGCAGGATGATCTGGGATTCAGAAGAAGGCAGCTATAAAGTAATGACTTAACTGCTGCAAGGAAGAGTGATATTTCTGTTTATGAGGGTGTGGATATGTGTATGTGTTTATGAATAAATGTACTACTTGCAGATGTGCATTAGTGTCGTTTGTACACTACAGGTCGGCAAATCATTCCCCATGCAGTATGTATACAACCAACTTTCATCCAAGTTGCCCTTGTTTGTTGATCCAACAGCTTCTATTCTGGTGGGCAAAGTCCTAGAAGCATAGGAATGTTGGGGGGGGGGCAGCATTTACATCTTGTTTTCTGCCTTGCTTCCAGTTTAGTAAGCCATGGTGTGGCATATTATTAGTCAACAAATAATTCATGATCTTTTGTTGCATGGCAACATCCTTATTTATCATTTCTCCCCAGACCGGGCTGAGAAAACAAGTTAGAAATGGGGCTGTGGCAGGCAGATTCTTTTTTTAAAAAAGTACCAGAACTTATAGGAACAACATGCAGGATTCCCCCCCCCCCCCGACCTTGAAATGTAGGAGAAATCAAAGCTGCTATGTGTATCTTCAGAGTTCCTCATAGCTTGCTTATGCTGCCTTCTGATTGTCAGTGCTCTATTAAACAGAACCCCATAATTTCATAGGGTGATAGATCTCACAAACAAAAGGGAATAGCACTCTTGAATTAAGTCAGCTGATTTTATGTCATTTTTTACAAGAGTCCCATCAACCAATGGCATGAGACAAGCCATAAATGACTGTTGTCATTGTGTCAAAAATAAATAATCATCTCTTATATTTAAGTTTCTTAGTAGGTATTACTAAACTCAGTGACTGTTACTTTTAGGTTAACATGTATAGGATTATCATGATAGGTTATAATGAACCTGTTGGACCTGAAGAAGTGAACGGGGTCCTTAGGACTGTGAGCATGGCCACCTGCTCCTTAGATCCATGCCCTTCTGGCTTGTGAAAGCGGCCTGGGTGGTATCGTGTGGGTGGGTTCTAGTGGTGATGAATTCCTTGAGTGAGGAGGCTGTTCCTTCACCTCTTAAGGTTGTTTTGGTTTGCCCCCTCCTCAAGAAGCCATCGCTGGACCGCACAATACTGGACAATTTTTGTTCAGTATCCAACCTCCCCATTTTGGAGAAGATGATTGAGAAGGTGGTTATGCAGCAATTTCAGAGGACCTTGGATGAAGTGGATTATCTGGTTCCTTTTCAGTCAGGGTTCAAACCTGGGTATGGTACAGAAATGGTATTGGTCAGCTTTTGGATAATCTCCAGCATGGGCAGGATGGTGGTTGTGCATCCATCCTTGTCTTACTTGACCTCTTGGTGACCTTCTGGCCACCAACCATGGTATCCCTCTGGATCAACTCAGAGGATTTGGGATGGGTGGCATGGTGCTGTGTTGGTTCTCCTCCTTTCTACGGGGTCGGTTCCAGTTGGTGGCAATTGGGAAGGAGAGATCCCACCCTTGGCCCCTACCTCTACTATGGGGGGTACTGTAGTGATCGGTGCTCTCTCCTCTCCTGTTTAACATCTACTTGAGACCACTTGGTGAGCTCATCTGTCACCATGATACTCAATTGCACATCTCCGCCCATAACAAATTAAGTGATGCTGTGCATTTCCTATCCTGATGTCTGGAGGCTGAGGGTCTAGATGGGGAACAAAAAGCTTCAACTGAACCCTGGCAAGACTGAGTGGTTTTGGATTTAGGGACACTCTGGTTCTAGGACTTTACCTTCTTTGGTTCTGGATGGGGTTGCACTGTCCCAAACAGACCCTGTGCATGATCTGGGGGTCCTCCTGGACTTGCAAGTCCTGCTCGATGAGCAGGTGGCAGTTGTGACTAGGAAGGTCGTTGCACAACTTCATATTGTGTGCCAGTTGCACCTGTTCCTGGATCGGGGGGACCTTTTCATGGTCACTCATGTCCTGGTCACCTCCCGGTTAGACTACTGCAGTGCACTCTACATAGGGCTGCCCTTGAAGAGATCCGGAAATTTCAGCTGGCGCAAAATCCAGCGGTGCAAGCAACCTCTGCTTTGCAAGCTGCATTGGTTACCAGTTTGTTTCTGGGTCCAATTCAAGGTGATAGTGTTGACCTTTAAAGCCCTTCATGGCATGGGACCGGGTTACTTGAGGGACTGCCTCTCCCAGATTCATCTGCACATCTTACTAGATCCAGCAGGGAGGGCATGTTACAGGTTCTGACACCTAGAGAGCTACATTTGGCAGGGTCTAGGTGCTGGGCCTTTTCTGCTGTGGCGCCCGTGCTGTGGAATCTTCTTCCCCATGAGGTGAAGTTGGCCTCGTCACTCTTGAGCTTCTGGAGGACCCTCAAGACTTGGTTGTGCCAGCAGACCTGGGGACCCCAGGGGAATTGTGTTCTAGTGAGGTGGCTCTATTATTTTTAACATCCCTTTAGTTTGGTTTTTTAAATATTTTTTATACTTTTTAATGTATTTACTGACTTTTTAAAACTCTGTTGTATGCTGTGCAGAGTTGCTTGGTGGCCAATAAATTGTGTAAATAAACAAAAAAACAAATAAAATAATAGGCAGAAGTCTATAAAGAAGACATCCCCCCCCAAAAAACATATTTTGGTTCAGTGGCCACGTATCTGCACAACAAAACTAGTTAATTATTATTTTACTTATGTTGCTATAAACTGTCTTTGGGAAATGTTAGTGCCAATTGCTTTGGCAATGTGCATACCAAAATTGCTGCATTGGCCACTGATGCAGCCAATATGGCTCTCTACAAGTTATAGGCAAATATTTGATAAGTTGCAGTATTATAATAAAATAGTTTCCATGCCTTTGTTTCTGTTTGTTTTTATGGTCTTCTTCATGCATATGGAATTTCAGTTTATGACTGAAAGGCAGTTTATAACTGAAAGGCAGTAACACGAGTAGCCAAGAACACTCATGTTTTAGCTCCATAGAATTTATCATAGGACTATTAAAATGCCTTGATTGTGTGTCAGTGCACTGCACGTATGTCCTATTCGGATGTGAGAAATGGTATCCTGCCTTGCAGTGTAATCTCTATATTGGAGATTCTAGCTTGCACAGAATAGCATATGGATGCCCACAGAAAAACTAGGCTTTAGATGTGCTTGTAGCAAAGTAGCCAAAATGTGTCAAAACTGACTGAGCTGAAGATAGTGTCCTTCTTGTTAGTAGGGAATGTGGCATGTCACACAGCTGAAACTAAGGCTGGTAATTATGCATTATGTGAAAACAAAGATTTGATGGGCAGCATATGTCAATATCCTCTCTCTCTCTCTCTCTCTCTCTCTTTTTAATGCCTTCAAGTCAGTGTTGACTCCTGGTGGCTCCCTGGACAAGTCCCTGCAATTTTCTTGGCAAGATTTCAGAAGTGGTTTGCCATGGCCTCCTTCCTAGGGCTCAGAGAGAGAGAGAGTGACTGGCCCAAGGTCACCCAGTTGGGTGTGCCTAAGGCTGGACTAGAACTCAGAGTTTCCTGGTTTCTAGCCTGATGCCTTAACCACTTCACCAAACTGGCTCCATGTCAATATCCATAAGCTATCAATATCTGATTATTTGCATAGTATATGGAAGATTGTGATTTGGAATATAAAAGAAGTGAACAGTAAGGAGAGTGAATTCATCAATGAAATGAATGAAATTAAAATAGGTATGTTGTATGTCTGTAAAACTAAGAGAGAGCAAGGATGTGGTAGATCTGAATGAAAATTATCTAATTCCATGGAATGGATTGATGAATGCATACATGCAGGGGGATCAAGGTGCAGTTTTAATTATAAATGAAAGGGTGAAAATATACTCTATATTGGAAATAATGGATTGGTGTTATTTAAGTTGTAGGTGTGTGTGAAAGCAGGAATCCATAGGTTGGTGGTATTGTGTGTTATGATCCAGTGAATCATGAAAATAGAAGAACCAGAAATGAGTTCTTTTTTCTTTTTGAGGGGAGGGGATGTGCAAATTCTGAATAAATGTGATCTAGGGAATAACAATAACAAGCTGAAAAAAAAAAATCCCCATCCCTTTCTGTGTCATGATACAATTATGTATGTTCCTAGAGTTGTTTGACAGAGGGAGTCACAGCCCGTCGCTGGAGAATCGTCCACCTCTGATCTACTCAGAACATGACCAAATCTGGATCAAATCAAAAATATTTTATTTGTTTGTTTGTTTGTTTTGCATTTTATTCTCTATATTCTCATTGTCCACAGTTATCTCTCTCCCTTTAGAACAGTGCTTATAATCTGCCTATTCCATGTATCTGTGAAGTAGCCAGGAATCAATGAAAACTTATGCCGTAATAATGTTAGTCATAAAAATGCCATGAGTTTCTGTTCTACTGTATAACTGTAATGTTATGAACAACGTGCCTCAACCCAGCTCAGAAAGACTTCTAAACTCTCTTACACAAATTTAAGTATATTCAGAATAATTGTACTAAAATCTATGTTCAACATGTTGCACTATCTTGTTTAGTATGAATAATCGTACTAAAATATATGTTGCATTTCATTGGACCTAATATGAGTACATCTGGATTCAAATCACAACTGCTGCAGAGAGTTTTAGTTCCAAATACTTGCTACTTGGAATATTTTGCATTACTCTCTGCTACACCATCTCTATTCAACAGAGCATCAAATCTAGAAAATTCATTCCATTTAATAAATATGTCTGCAATGCCTACACATCCACTCATGTGCATGTCCAGTGCACAGAGGGTAAAATAAATTAATATGCTAATTGCAATATTGAATGAAATAAAGGGGGAGCTAATACACATTCATTTTAATGCTGTTTTGAATAATGAAACTAACCATCTGTCAATTCATGGGGTTGGGGGGGGAGAATCCTGGCACTGTTGATATGCCATTCAGCATGATGTTATGCCGATATATATCTACTTAGCATAATGTCAGTGGCTATGTGCCTTTTATGAAGCTGACTGTGGATTGTTCAGTTTTTTTAGGGCCAAATAGTCCCTAATTTTTTTTAAAGCAAACCCTCAATATATTCAGTTTGTCATAGGCAGGCATACCCATGTGCCTATGATCAAAAGCTAAAGAACTGGTATCTGAGTGCAGAACAGCAGAGCCCATGTGTAGCTGTGGCTTTGTTTTGGTGCCATAGCAGTTTTTACCATGAAAAATATAATCTGTTGTTCATTTTGAAAAACAGTTGCTTCCTTGCCAGTGAGAAATTCTTATTACAGGAGCATTTCTGCCTATTCTTTGGATCGTGTTCCATGTCTTTCACTGTTAATTGTGCATTGCTGCTATAGTAAAGAATCCAACCATAGCAGTCATTAATCTGGATTCTGGGGTCTGGCATAAAGTGATGGGTGGTGTTGAAATAACAGAGAAAAAGTGATACAAGCATAGAGGAAAGACCAAGGAGCTGGCATCCACTGGATATAAAATCAGAATCCAAAGACTATTATGTTTAACTCTGATTACCTAGCCTGCTTTAGCATGAAAGCTCAAGAAGCGAGATTTGAGGGATAGTAATAATGAATGGCTGGAGAATGATGAGAAAATGTAATGTCTGATTGCTAGAGTCAAGGTAGAAGCTTTTATGTGGATCCCTTTATTTCAAGAGTTCTGGGTACAGTACTTATTACTTGGAATGTCTTTGACTGATTCTGATTTATCTCTTTAAGGAAGAAGTTCAAATCTTTATTAAAGTTCACATAGGTAGGGTAATTTCATCTTTATCTACTCTGGGTGAGAAAGAAATAGTTCCTGTGGAAAGAAAGTGAGCATGGACACTAATATATGGGGAGTGGTAGAATGTGACACAGGCATATCTTTAAATCACAGCAAGAATAATCAGAGATAATATATGTAGGGCTTGCCTTGGACTCACACTGGAAACTTTCATGTGCTGATTCAAACTTTTCAGAATCAGCTAGAAAAGGCTTTATACTTTTTGGCACTTGAAGATACCTTCAGGCTCTTATCCTTTCTGTGAATTTTGGAGAATGTGCTATGATTAGAATGACATTCTCTACTCTCTTCCTTCTTTTGTCTTGTGTTTAATGTGATAATGATCAAGGGAAATGTCAGAGGAAGAGCGAGATTCTCTAGCTTTTTTGCCTCCTTTGCCTTTCTTGTCCTTATCTGCTGCCTCTGTTTATTACTACTCTATTAATGACTGCAGGACTTCTGTTTTATTTTGTCAGGGAAATGCATGCTTCCACAGCTGAGCTTTCAACAGAAAAAATGGGGGACTTCGGCAGAAATCATGACATGCTTTTTTTAAAAATAGCATCAAATATAGTGAAAAAGGAAAGGCATCTGTGCTTTTGCACAGAATGTGTTACAGAACTATTTGGAGTAGTTAAATAGGGTATTAAGTTGCTCTAGCCCTTTCCTTTTTTAAGACCATCTTTGCTTTGTCTACACTTGGCTATATACAGCTATTTGTGTAAATCATCTTTCACAACAGTGATTTTCTCGACATTTCAGAACATTTGTTTTCTCTTACCTTTCTCTTGTTCCAAATTCCAGTTTCTCTCTGCTTTATCTGTACAGATTATGTTGCTTACGGATCCTGAGATTGAGAGCAGTCTGCTGATCAGTTCTGATGAAGGAGCCACCTATCAAAAATATCGGTTGAACTTCTACATCCACAGTATGCTTTTTCACCCCAAGCGGGAGGACTGGATTTTGGCCTACAGTCAAGATCAGAAGGTTAGTATTGCTTTTATTTTCTGTCAGGGCCAAGTTTATTATTAGGCAGAACAAAGTGTCAGTTAACAGCCAGAAGATCAGGAACAGCAGTAGATTCAGAGCAAATACCCAACTATTAACCCCTCCAACTATTCTCTAAAATAACCAAATGCTCAACTTTTTATGTAGTTAAGAGTACATTAGATCTTTAAGTGCAATTCTGGGGACTGAAGTCTAAAAAGTAGAAGGTGGGCAGGAACAAAATTAAACCTGATTTAATTTATTTAACTTCTACATCTAATTAAAATTAAACAGTTTCCATTCTTGTATTTAATTATTTTCCTCTTGTGTCATATTACAACTGGAAATCAGGACAACTCATCATTCCAGAGAGTCTTACCTGGTCAATTCCTCATTAATTTAAGAATTCCTAGAATAAAACATGGAAGTTGGTTTATGCTGTAGAGATTTGTGCCAAATGTAAGGTTTACCCCGTTCGTCTCAGAGACACATGTGTTCTCTCGTGACACGTGTGTTCAGCAAAGAAGTTTACTCAAGCGTAACATAAGTTAGTACAGACAAAGCCAGGGTTGGCTTGGCATAGCTTACATGGTATTTTATAGCTTCCCTGTTCCCGCGCTTTACCCGTTGCTTAGTTACATATTACTGATTCAGATTCAGTCCAGTGCAGATTCAGTCCAGTGCTTTTGTCTTTCTGATTGCAGTCTGTGGGTTGTGCTGTTGTTGCCTTTGTTGGGTTTGCCTGTTTGCACGCAAAGCCAGGAGTCCTTGATCGTTCATTGATTGCTTCTCTTCGGAGTCTCTGTGTTTTCCTTTGTTTCCAGCACCGGAGGGAAGCCGCGCTGATACAAAGTATCCGCTTACAGTTTTGAGTTACCTGTCAGCAATCAGTTCGCAGTTTTACTTCCCCTTTTTCTCTGCTAGCGCCTGGGTGGTGAAATTGACTAGGTGAAGCTGAGCAGCGCGTTCGCCCTGCCGTTTCATGCCCGCTGAATCTGACAGCAAATACCTCTTTGCAGGAGAGGTGCTGCACAACCTTCTAGGATGTAAGCAGATTAAATGCCTGTCTCTTAGTACAGAAGTAGGCAACCTGGGACACTAGAACTGCATGCAACGCCCCCTGCATGCCAACACCACTCCCTAGCCCCTTTTTGGGTGTGTGTGCATGTCTTCCTAACCATAATTTGAGAGCATGGTTTCCTACAATTTTGGGAGGGGAAACACACCCAATTATAGTTTCAAGCTCTTAAAAAAAAAAAAGACTATGATCATTTATAAAACAAAGAAACTCCAAAATTTTTCCCAGAAAAACAAGACAAGAGCAAGAAAATCCAGGTTTCAGCCACTTTGCATCATCACCCTACTTCTGGTTCCAGAAAATGTTAAATGCAGCCCCTAGGTAGCAATAGGTTGCCTATCCCTGCCCTGAGTGGCTCTGCAGGTGAGATAGCTGTAGCATGTTGTCTAGGTGGGTGGATGACAGAATGTCACATAGGCTGGCAATTAGGCCAGCAAACAGGCCAGTAGGATTAAAATGATAAGAAAGCAGTAGTGGGAATTGGTGAGCGGCACTGATGTCTGCCTTATCCCAGGTGATGATCATCCCATCCTATTGCTGTTCTTAGATGCTGTTTCCTTCAGCCACAGGTTGGTTAGGAAACAGTTTTGCAGATGTGCAAAACTCACATCTGACAAAATGGGAAATATTACACATACAGTACTTCTGTAGGTAATGTGAGCTTTTAGTTCCCTAGGCTGATGCTTTCAGATCATTTGACAAAACCATGCAAGCTGATATATCATTATATTTGATCCAACATATTTGAAGAATACAGAACTGGGAAAGATCATCAGTGTCATCCAAAGCATTTGAATATTCAGATATACAAATCCTGTGGTTACCTAAATTCAGTTTAGTCTAGAAGATTTAAATCAAGTCAATTTCTATTAGAATTTGCAAAGCCACATTCCTAAAGTATCCTTAAAAACAATTTTAGCTTTCTGTTATATTGCAGGGCAAAATATCCTGAGCATGAACAAATTGGCTTTACTTTAAGGAGAATACGTATATGTCATTTAGCAGTCACTTTTCAAATTGGCTCTCTCCAAGTATCAAATTTATTTCTACCTCTTTCTCCCCAAACAAGGTTTCTGAACAATTTTGCTAGGCTAAAAATGAAAGAAATACTCAGTTTCTTATCACAGGTTTTCAGCAAATGGTTCATAGATTTTACAAATATGGCAGAGTTCAAGGGTGAGAAGAAAGATTAAATGAAGGGGGGAAGGAAAAACAAGGTTTCAAAAGGAAAAATAAAAATGTCAGAACTGGACATTTTAATTTAGGGTTTGTTTGTTTTTGTTTTTTTACTAATAACAAAAGAAACATATATTTCAGTATATGACAGTTACCAAAAATCAATCTTGTGAAATGAGGTCTTCCCTGAGATCCATATGGCTCCCACCTGATGGCATTCCAGAAGACCTTGAAAACTTGGCTGTTCTCTCCAGCTTTGGGGTAGGGTGGCTGGGACTTCCCTATTTGTGATGTTTTATATCTTTTGATGTGTTGACTGGATTGCCATCTTGTAATTATCTTATGATTACCTGGTAATTATTTTGTAGTTATTTTGCAATTTGTTCTGGTTTAATTTATTCTATGTCATTGTTTTTATGTTATTCTTTATTCTGTGAGTAGTCCAGAGTCGGTTGGAGTTGGGCAGCATCACAGTTGAAAAAATGGAAATGGAAATTCATCATTAATCCTCACTGACAGACACCATTGGGAATTTATCCATTAGTTTTCATAAAGCCATGTCCCATAGATATCCCATGGAGGTATATTTCAATTATTCTATCAGATAGACTTCCATGTGGCAGTCTGCCCAAGTTCAGTGGCTAATAACCATTGAAATGGCCCCTTGCTACTTCAATTTGTGTTTGCATGAAAAAAAAAAAAAACAGTTCCTCCGCTTGATAACCTTGAACAATTTGCCATATTATGAGAGTGAAAATGGGTCTAGAAAGATACAAAATATGTCCATGTGGCAGTCGTAAGTGCATATGTTCTTAATCTATAAAAATGATTAGGCAAATTCCTGAAGGACATTAATGGATCTCAGCTGATAATGAACTGCCATGTTCAGAGTTAACATCTAACTATAGTGGAGAAATAAACAAGAAATGGCTATCAGCATGCCAAAGTACCATCTGAAGACACTCAATTTGGTTATTCTTTTTCACCTAACTATAAGGAATAAATTGGTATCCTTGAATCTTGCCTAGATTTCATAATAGGCTAGACAAAAGTGAAGATGTATAGATTACTATATATCCAGATTAAAAATGAGCAAAATCTGCACCATTTTCTGACCGTTTGAAGGCAATCTGGCATGCTTTTGTAAGGATTTTTTTTTAATCTAAAGAAATACCAATCACGATGGACAAGAAATTGCATATTTGATTTTTTAAACACGTAAGATATGTTTTTCAAACACAAAAGATACCTTTCAGTTTTTGTAATTGTTAAAGAAGCTAGCACACTTGGCAGTACTTATCTCTTTGTGAAGAGCACCATACTTCATAGCACCATACTTTTAAGTATGATCATTTGACCGTACAATATCACATAGTCAAATGGGCATTCCAGAAAGTGCTGAAGTAGAAGACCAGCCTGCAATAACCTGATTATTTTATGCATGTTTTTAACAGCCATCTTCTACATTTTAGAAAGGAAGGAAGGAAAAAAAGTAAGGTCTTTCTGCAGGCTTTAATTTTTTGATTGTGAAGAAAGTTCAACACACCCTGGATTTTATCCCACTAATATATGTCCTGCTATTGACCTACTATAATAGTACATTCTGTTATGTATATAACAGAATGCAAAGATGCTATTCATCAGCAGAAAGTCAGATTTAGATATTAGAAACTGAAAACTGGAAGATGTTGTGCTCCATTTGAAAGATCCGACTTTCAGGTTGGCTGTGTTCCTTGATCCTCGGCTGTACCTCGAAGTATTTTAGCAAGTATTTGCACAAATACCATTTTTTTCATTGTTCCTGAGTAATCAAATGTCTGATTTACATTTTGGTTCCATCGTATTATTGCAATATACTCTATGTGGGGCTACTTAAAAGAAAGTCCCAAAGTTTTTTAGCTGGGTTACTGAATGGTGCACAGTCTTATGACCATATTATGGCTAGATTGAGGATCCACACCAGTTTAGGCTACCACATCTGGGCTACAAAACTCTCGATGATACCTAGGGGACAGCAAAGAGATTTCAAAACACTTTACTGTCATTTGGTTGCCCAGATTTTTGCAGCCCAGCTCTGATAGCCCTATACCAGCAACCAGTGATTTCAGAGCTCAATTCCTCTGAAAGACTTCCTGTTGTATTATGAATATTTGCAAAATATCAGGCCTCAGAACCAGATACCCAGGAGAGGGCTTACTTATATATTACTACAAAGTATGAAGAATTTCCCTCTGGATCATAATAGGTATTCACTTTTTCTGCTTTTAAAAAGAATACCAATACCAGGCTTTGTAATTTAGTTTTTATGGAGTGTGTATGTGTGCATATGTGTAGATATATGTATCTGATAATTTTAATGGTGTTGGTGTAATTTTAATGTTATATTTTCACATGTTTATTTTATATTTTATACCCTATTTTACAATTGTGCACTACCTTGATAGCTCTGGAAAAGCAGAATAAAACCATATTAAAAATAGAGAAAATATCTTAATTCCATTTTATTTAACTATATACTAGGTTTGCTTGACTAACCCTAGTTAATGTCACTGGACACATTCCCTGTGGCCCTTGGAAGCCTTAAATAAGTCTGGAAAAACAGAGGCTGCTGCTGAACACAGTTGCCCACCCTGGTATATTGTCTGATTTAGAATTTCTTATTTTCTTCAAATGCCTTGATGTATAAATTAAAGATTTAGGAGAAATTATCAGAAATTAATAAAAGATATCATCCAATATCTTTTCCATTTGTGAATGTGAAGTATATGTTATTTAATAGAATACTTTGTGTGAGAAGAGAATCATTTGAGAGAACATTGATTAGAGGTACCTTTGCCTAAACATATTAATGATGGTATGATGGTTATTTGTTTTATTTATTTATTTTTTGTCTTGTTTTGTTTGAAAAACTAAAGTGGCATCACATGAAAGAAAAACAAATGGTTGGTATGTTAATCTCCCTACATTTTAAACAACTTTTTTTTGTTGTTGTTTAGATGGATATTGGAAGACTTTATCACTATCAGTGGTCCTCATCAAGAATAAATAAATAAGTACCCAGGCAGCCAGTGAACCATATTAATGGCTTTTGTACAGCATACTGATTGCTTGGTATCTTTGAAATGCTTGAATTTTCCCACCTTTCAGTTTGATTTTCTGCATTAATTAATCTTTAACCTACTGAGGCATTGGAAGAACTGGCCTAACTGAACAGAAAAGAGGAGGCAGTAAATGAACTGGAATAAGTTCTCAGAAAGTTTTGTATGCTCTGCTCTCCTATGCACTCCTTGCATTATCCAAAAAGTCTCTCTCTTTTTTTAATTTCCTGCCCAAATTGCTCCCTAGTTTGAAACTCCAAGAGCAAGATGGATTATTGTACGCACTGAAATGTTACACTGTATTATAGAATTATAAAGTTTCAATGGTCTCATAGATCAAATTTCACTGCTATTGGATTCCATCATAATGGAATATGTAATGTTTTTGCCATTGCTACAAGACCTAGCTGCTGCACGAGCAGTGGTGTGCTAGAGAGGGCTTATACAGGTTCGCAAGAGCTGATTGTTAAATTTTCTGGAATTTTGTGAGCTGGTTGAGAGCCGAGCGGAGCCGTGATGTCTAGCATGCCAATCAGCTGTTTGGCAGCTTGTGGCGCGTCAACAGCAAAGCCAGCAGTGCTGGCTGTTATACGTTTAATAGCACATTACTGTGCATGAGCCAAGAAACTGGAAGCTAGTGTTCAGTTGGAACTAGTACTGTGAAGAGGCAATGTATGGTCTACATTTAACTCATTGCTTGAAAATTGAATACTATATTACACTATATCATTATTACTTTAAAATTCTACAAGATGTGTTTCTACTTTTCTTTTTCTCCTTTTTCCTCTTTTTTCTTCTTCCTTTTCTTTTCACTTCCCCCCTTTTTTAGGTTTACTCCTTTGTTTCTTTTGTTTCAGCTATGCATTTATAGTTATATAGTTTGGGGCATGTATTTGTCATTATGTCATTTATAGATATTTTAAATGAAATGAAAGTTAGTAGTTTTCTATGCAGTTGCTCGCATTTATACTGTATTATTTGTTTCAGTTTTTAAAATTTTAAATATTCATCAGATTAATAAAAGCCCTTGCCTAGAAGTTACAAAAAGGCTAGCATGAGAGAGATAAAATTATAGTTTGGTACCGTATATTCATTTTTTTTCAAGTTGTAAGATATTACAGTATCATCACACAGTTTGAGAAAGTTCTTTCAATGCCCTTTTGAAATACAGTGGTACCTCGGGTCATGAACACTTCTGTTCACGACCAATTCGGGTCACGAACAGCACCATTCGCAAAATTTTGCTTCTGTTCGCGAACTCCGCATCAGGTGACAAACAGGATCCACGGCCATTTTCCCTGCTGTGACACGTGGTCGTGGCTTCCTGTAGGGAGGGGGACTCTCCCTCCAAACAATAACCGCCTCCCACCCGCCTTCCTGTCCTCCACGCCTCTCTCTCTTCATAGTGTACTGTACTGTACTTTGTGTCATATTTTTGTGGTTTTAAAAAAAAATACATATGGTTCAGAATGGATTAACCATATTTACATTGAACCTTATGGGAAAATTTGATTCAGGTCGCGACCAAAATCAGTTGGCGACCAAATTCGTAGGGGTCAGAACGGATTAACCGTATTTACATTGAACCGTATGGGAAAATTTGATTCGGGTCGCGACCAGAGTCGTGGAACGAATTAAGTTCGTGACCCGAGGAACCACTGTATTGGTCTTCCTT